>NC_057750.1:5090078-5091176 GCF_004010195.1 Chiloscyllium plagiosum | reverse complement strand
GAGGGTCAGTGCTGAGGGAGCGCCGCCCTGTCGGAGGGTCAGGGCTGAGGGAGCGCCGCACTGTCGGAGGGTCAGGGCTGAGGGAGCGCCGCCCTGTCGGAGGGTCAGGGCTGAGGGAGCGGCGCCCTGTCAGAGGGTCAGGGCTGAGGGAGCGCCGCCCTGTCAGAGGGTCAGGGCTGAGGGAGCGCCGCACTGTCGGAGGGTCAGGGCTGAGGGAGCGCCGCCCTGTCAGAGGGTCAGGGCTGAGGGAGTGCCGCACTGTCGCAGGGTCAGTGCTGAGGGAGTGCCGCACTGTCGGAGGGTCAGCGCTGAGGGAGCGCCGCCCTGTCAGAGGGTCAGTGCTGAGGGAGCGCCGCCCTGTCAGAGGGTCAGTGGTGAGGGAGCGCCGCCCTGTCGGAGGGTCAGTGCTGAGGGAGCGGCGCCCTGTTAGTGCTCCTGTGCTTCGGATTAGATATCAAAATGTGGGCCCGTCAAAGATGTCCACGATTTGAAGAGGAGCAGGAAGTTCTTCTGGGATGAGAGTTAAATTTCTGCCACAAAATAATACCAGAAAGGCCATTAACTGGTCTCTCATCTCACCCGCCCCCCCCCCCCTGCAGCTGGTGCCTCTCCAGTAGGGCTTGAACTCCTGGGTGTCATAGGCTGAGATACGGTCAGAGTCTCAGTCTCACCAAGTAACTCAAAGACTGAAGGGGCTTTTGTGCATCAATGACGTGATCTCTTGCTTAAGTTCAAGGGCTCAAAACCATAATGGGGTCTGGACAGAACAGATCAGGAAGAACCATTCCTGTTGAGGTGGAATGTTGAAATGAGGAACAAGTTTTTGTTTAAAACATGGAGTGAGGGGCTACGATCGAGAATGCGCTGCCTAAGAGGGGAATGGCGGTGGATTCAAATGTGAGATGAATCATTTGTGACCTTCCAGAGAGCGAGAGGGGGAGAAAGAAAGAGAACGAACGAAAGAGAGAGCGAGAGAGAGAGGAAGACAAGGGAAATAAAATGAACAAACGAGAGAGAGAAAAAAAGAAAAGCAACAAATGAAAGAGAAAAAGAAAAGGAAGGAAGGAAAAGAGAGAGAGAGAGAAAAAGAGAGAGAGA
>NC_057750.1:5052524-5088945 GCF_004010195.1 Chiloscyllium plagiosum | reverse complement strand
TCCGCCCCGTAGCCACATCCTGGCGAGATGGAGGCAGGGCGAGTGGGGGTGGGGTGTGGGGGGACAAAGAGGGAGAGAGAGAGAGGGAGGCAGAGGAGGAGAGACAGAGAAAGGAGAGAGAGAGAGAGAGTGAGAGAGTGAAAGAGAGAGTGAGAGAGTGAGAGAGAGAAAGAGAGAAAGAGAGAAAGAGAGAGTGAGAGAGTGAAAGAGAGAGAGAAAGAGAGAAAGAGAAAAAAGAGAAAAAGAGAAAAAGAGAGAGAGAGAGAGAAAAAAGGAGAGAGAGAGAGAGAGAGAGAGAAAGACTGTGTAGTTTTGGTCCCCTTATTTAAGGAATTATATAATTTTATTGGAAGCAGTTCAAAGAAGGTTATCTGGGATGATCCTGGGTATGGAGGGAATGTCTTATGAGCAAAGGGTAAAACAGTTTGGACTCTACTCGCTGGAGTTTAGGAGAATAAGAGAACTATCGGATTCTTCAGGGGCTTGACAGGGGCAATGCTGAGAGGATGTTAGAATCACTGAGCCATTTCAGTACTGAAAGAGGCCATTCGACCCATCGAGTCTGTTCCGACTCTCCTAAGAGCCGCCCACCAACCACCCACCCACCCTATCCCCACATTTCCCAAGGCCAATCCACTCTAAGCTGCACATCTTGAAACTGGAGCACCCGGAGGAAACCCACGCAGACATGGGGAGAACGACTGTGTGGAGTTTGCACAGTCGCCAGAGGGTGGAATCAAACCTGGGTCCCTGCTAAACACCGTGCTGCCCATAGGAGAGTCTAGAACCAGAGGGTACAGTCACAGAATAAAGGGGCACCAATTTAACACTGAGATAGGGATAAATTCCTTCTCTCAGAGGGTTAAGTGTCTTTGGAACCTCTTGCCACAGAGCTGTGGGGTCACAGAGTCCTTGTGTATATTTCAGGCTGAGAGAGTAGAGTCTCGATCAGTCAGGGAATCGAGGGGAAAGGGCACGTAACTTGAGGAATGTTGGATCAGTCATGATCTGATGGAATGGCAGAGCAGGATCGAGGGGCCAAATGGCCTCTGCCAGTTCCTATTTCCTATTTCTGATGGTCTTGGGGGAGATACGGAGGCTGAATGGCCACCTCCTTTGCTGTAATCATTCTGTGTGAAAGAAAGAGTGA
This sequence comes from Chiloscyllium plagiosum, assembly GCF_004010195.1. NCBI lineage: Eukaryota > Metazoa > Chordata > Chondrichthyes > Orectolobiformes > Hemiscylliidae > Chiloscyllium > Chiloscyllium plagiosum. The sequence goes on along the minus strand of NC_057750.1, from coordinate 5,087,795 downwards.
GAGGGAGCGCGCGCGCGAGAGCAACAGAGAGAGAGCGAAAGAGAAAGAGATAGAGAGCAAGAGAGTGGAAGAAAGGGAGCGAGAGCGTGCGAGAGGGAGCGAGTGAGAGAGAGTGCTCAGAGCGCAGCATAGCAGTGACACAGTAATATTTGTTAACCAGCCGTACACAGACGGCAGATTGAGACATCAAGAACGCTCCTCAATAATTCATGTTACCTCACAGGCAGATCCTGCAGGTTAACAGCATGGTCCATGAAATAACCTGTGGAAAAAAAACAAAAATATCTTTCAACAGCGAAACAGGTTACAAATTATTCACAGCACGGAAACATAACATTTGGTCCAACATATCCACACAAGTCTCTTGCTCATTCTTCCTCAAATCCCACTGACATCCTTTTCTCCCTCTGGTTTTTAACCTTATAGCTTCCCTACAAATGCCATCTTAACTACTCTCCGTGAGAGTACAACTCACATTCCCATGGCCCCTGCTGGATTTAATAGTCGATCTCACATCTGTGGAGGTCTTGAGGCGCGGTGGGTAGCACCCCCGAGTCTGAGCTGAAAGCTCCAGGGTCGAATCCTGCTCCAGGATTTGACACGTGTTTGTTACATGACCGAGTATTAATCTGCAATCCTTCTTGGGGGAAAAAAGTGTTGGGGCCTCTACCACCACCATTTGGGCTATAATGTGCACTTAAATGCGTCTGTCACCACAAGCAACAGGGACTCGCTGGGTGGCCCGTTAGCTGGATCGCCAATGGGGATCAGATTGGTACCAACTGGGATGGATTCAGAACCTGCTGTTGGCTGGACCTGTCTTTGACCAGAGACGTAAAGAAGAATAACTCACTCATGTAAAGGTGCTACATAAATGCAAAATAAAGCTGTTGCTGACAGGCATGAAGAACTTTTCAACAAATTAAACAGAGATAGTCACTCACAGAACGGGACTGAATTTGTTTAGAATTATCTGGTCGGTGTGGATGAGTTGGACCGAAGGATCTGTTTCTCTGCTGTACATCTCTACATTTCCAAGTTAGGACGGTGAGTGGTTTGATGGGGAAACGCACAGGGGGTGGTGTTCCCATATATCTTTTCCTTCTAGATGGGAGCGCTCATGGATTTGGTGCTGTCTGAGGACCTTTGGTGAATTTCTGCAGTGCATCTTGTAGATGGTACACACTACTGCTACTGAGTGTCGGGGATGGAGGGAGTGGACGTTTGTGGATGTGGGGCCAATGAAGTGGGGGTTGCTTTGTCCCTGGATGGTGTTGAGCTGCTTGAATGTTGTTGGAGCTGCCCCCATCCAGGGTAAGTCAGGGGATGGTGTTCCCATATATCTTTTCCTTCTAGATGGGAGCGCTCATGGATTTGGAAGGTGCTGTCTGAGGACCTTTGGTGAATTTCTGCAGTGCATCTTGTAGATGGTACACACTACTGCGATTGAGTGTCGGGGATGGAGGGAGTGGACGTTTGTGGATGTGGGGCCAATGAAGTGGGGGTTGCTTTGTCCCTGGATGGTGTTGAGCTTCTTGAATGTTGTTGGAGCTGCCCCCATCCAGGGTAAGTGGGGAGTATTCCAACACACTCCTGAGTTGTAGATGGTGGACAGGCTTTGGGAAGACAGAAGGGGCAGGATTTCCAGCCTCTAACCTGCTGTTGTCGCCAGTCAGTCATTGAGGCCTATAGTGCAGAGAAAGGCCATTTGGCCCATTGAGTCTGCTGTGGTCTTTTTCCAGCACTTGGCCCATTGCCTTTGCGTTGCATGTTCACATCCAAATACTTCTTCAACCTGATGAGGGTTTCTGCCTTGAATAGCCTTACCAGCAGTGAGTTCCAGAACCCACCACCCGGTAAAACTACTTTCCCCCGATCCCCACTGAACCTCCTGCCCCTGACTGTAAACCTGCGCCCGCTGGTCACTGATGCCTCCACCAAGCGGGAAAACTCCCTCCTGTCTAGGTCCCTCGCTTTTACACATCTCAATCATGTCGCCCCACTCGGTGTCCTCTGCTCCAAGGTAAACCACCCCAACTGTGACAATAACACGGCTTTAAGAGGTGTATTTTATTCGGTTTTGTTTATGAAGACATGTTTCGAGACAGAGGTACGAAGCTGTCAATTTGAATCTAATAAAGTAAACGTGAGGTCTTGAGGGGTTTTGTTAAAGATGGAACAATAGGAGCAGCCTGAGCGGGTGGAGTCAAAGTCCAACAGAACCAGGGTTTTTAGTTTTAGTCTTTCAGTAATTGTTGCTGGGTCTGAAAGCTGGGGTTGGATGCTATAGTACCTCTCTCACTAATATACATACGTACACACACATATACACAGTTTTTTCTAGATATTTTTGTTCCTGGACTGGAGAACTGTGCGTGAGACAATCTATTTTGCCAAGTCTGTTTCTGGGATGTCGCTATATTGGAACAGTTACTGTTCAGTGATTAAATAATCTACTATCCTGTTAAGTTTTCCAATAGATTTAAGTTATTCCAATTCCTTTTCTCTTTTGTTGTATTTTAATTATCATGGATGAATAAAGCATGCTTTGCTTTAATTCTGGTAGTTTGACCAACCAAATTGCATCTGGAACGCAACACCTTATACTTACCTTCAGTTAGGGTCCAGACTATCTTCTGAATATACTTTGAGGGTTCCATAACACAAAAATGTTTTGCCCTCCACTTTGTTTTCACCCAGCCCCTCCCCAGATGAAATAGCTTATTCCTATCTATCATGTAAACTTCTTTACCCAGCTTAAAGACATCAGCGTGATCGCAGGGTTACAACAAGGTTTGTTCATGTCGCGCAAACCCGCGCTCACCCTCCGTGACAGATTTACCTGCGATGCCAACCTCAGCTGTTCCTGCCAGGCAGAGGTCTTCAAAACGAGTCGGGTCAAGCTGGTAAACCTGGGAGGATTTGGCATTGGGCCGCATCCCGCAGCCTTCCTAGAAAAACAGGTCATTGACATTTGAAAGCCCCGGCTTTAGAAACAACGGGACAAGGGTTAATAAGCTGGCAAAAGAATAAGACGTATTTACGGAGAAATCCCTTCACCCAGGTCACGGCTGGCATCTGGGACACACATTCTGAAAGGGCAGGTAAAGCAGTGCATTGGAGGTAGTTTTAAAAAGTCGACTGGTCACACGCGTGAACTTGCAGAGCTCTGGGGAAAAAATGGTTCGGTTGTCACAGTTCCTTGAAGCAGCTGGCCCAGTTAGGCTGGGCTGAGTGACCCGCTTCTGCAAGTTTCCATCATTCTCAGTCTGCACAGCAGCAGTAATTGGAGCCATCGCCAATGCGGAAACATTTGTTATCCAACCGAGTCTCTCAGGATTCCGACAGGGCTCAGTACCAAGGGAATTCTCCTGCTCGACATCACCCAGTTCCACACTTGGCCCACAACGTGCACGTAACAGGACAACCTCCATTATCTGAATGAGACGGGTGGGGAGTATTTTGTTTGGATAACATAACATCTTTCCGAGACCTTGCTCGGGTAATCAGAAATTCGGATGATTGATGTTCGGATAATCGAGCTAGTTCTGTACAGAGCCTTGGGTAGTGTTGTACCACAGAGAGACCCAAGGTTTCGGGCACATAATTCTTTGAAGTTTGCGTCACCTATAGACAGAGTGAGTTAAGGCAGCATTCACCACACTTGCCTTCATTGCTCAGACCTTTGAGTATCGGAGTCGGGATGTCATGTTGAGGTTGTACAAGACACTGGTGAGGCTGGAGCACTGTGTCCAGTTCTGGTCTTCCTGTTATAGGGAGGATATTATTAAGCTGGAGAGGGTTCAGAAGAGGTTTATTCGGAGGTTGCCAGGAATGGAGGGTTTGATTTATGGGGAGAGGCTGAAGAGGCTGGGACATCTTTTCACTGGAGCATAGGAAGTTCAAGGGTGAACTTATAGAGGTTAATAAAATCATGAAGGTTATAGATGGTGAATGGCAGGTGTCTTTTTCCCTGGCGAGGGGGATTTCAAGACTAGCGGGCATATTTTTAAGGTGAGAGGAGAGAGATTTAAAGAAAGGGAGGGGGATTTTTTAAAATATATATTATACACACAGAGGGTGGTTCGTGTGTGGAATTAACTTCAACAGGAAGTGATGGATGTGGGTATAATTACAACATTTAAAAAGACATTTAGATAAATACATGAAGAGGAAATGTTTGGACGGATATGGGTCAAGTGCAGGCAGGTGGGACCAGTTTAGTTTGGGATTATGGTCAGCATTTACCGAAGGGTCTGTTTCCATGCTGTATGACCGTATGACTCAAAATCAGGCCCAGCCTTTTCAAAACGTCTGAGATGTTTTGAAAACACTGATTTCTTTATACTGAGAGAGACAGAGAGACAGACAGACAGAGAGACAGACAGACAGAGAGACAGACAGACAGAGAGACAGACAGACAGACAGAGAGACAGACAGACAGACAGAGAGACAGACAGACAGACAGAGAGACAGACAGACAGACAGAGAGACAGACAGACAGACAGAGAGACAGACAGACAGACAGAGAGACAGACAGACAGACAGAGAGACAGACAGACAGACAGAGAGACAGACAGACAGACAGAGAGACAGACAGACAGACAGAGAGACAGACAGACAGACAGAGAGACAGACAGACAGACAGAGAGACAGACAGACAGACAGAGAGACAGACAGACAGACAGAGAGACAGACAGACAGACAGAGAGACAGACAGACAGACAGAGAGACAGACAGACAGACAGAGAGACAGACAGACAGACAGAGAGACAGACAGACAGACAGAGAGACAGACAGACAGACAGAGAGACAGACAGACAGACAGAGAGACAGACAGACAGACAGAGAGACAGACAGACAGACAGAGAGACAGACAGACAGACAGAGAGACAGACGCGGAGCTGTCTCTCAGAAAGTAAACAATTTGTGAAGCCTTGTGGTTTTTATTTAAAAAAAAAAGAGTTGGAACAATGGAATTATAGCCTGGGAGTGGCCATCTCTCATCGACCAGGCTGTTTAGTTATTTTTATTTTTAAGGTTTAGCTTTAATCAGGGGTCTCCGAGTTGGAAGCCTCAGTGAATGTCTCCTGGCTGCTACACTCTCTGAATCTTCTCTTGATGTTCCTTTCTCCTGGTTTGGAGGACTGCATGTGAGAATCTGTGTCTGAATTGGCCAAGGAGTGTGTTATTGTATTGGAACAGTTAATAATAAATAGGTACTGTATCTATTGCTCGGTCAAGTTAGTCTAAATTCCTCTTTCTTTTATAACTAGAGTGTATAAAATTGTGCTTTGTTTAACATCGAGCAGTTGGACCAGTTGGATCCCATCTGGAACACGGCACTTCACATCTATCTTTAAAACAGGAAAATGTTCGCGTCGAGGGTTCTGGTCTGAGTCAGAGAGATGTACAGCACAGAAACAGACCCTTTGGTCCAACCCGTCCATGCCGACCAGATATCCCAACCCAATCTAGTCCCATAAATTTGTCTATTTATCTTATCCATGGCCCTCAATTTTATAAACCTCTATACGGTCACGCCCTCAGCTTCCGACGCTCAGAGAAAACAGCCCCAGCCTATTCAACCTCTCCCTATAGCTCAAATGGGGTAAAGTGTGACTGGAAACGAGGATGCTAGTATGGGGCACAAACACCAGCATGGACATGATGGGCTGAATGGCCTGTTTCTGTGCTGCAGAGGCTGTAGAATTTGGTACTTACAAACACAGCACCTCTCAGCATATCCGGTACAGTTATTGGCGTGAACCCCTGGGGAGAGAAAAATCACAAAGGCATGAGAGAAAGCACCGAATCCACCTGTTAGCACAGTTACCAAGTTAAAAGTGTCCATGATGGAATTGCTAATGACAGTAAAGTTCTGTCACATGTTAATAATTGAGGCAGTGATCATTCACCTTTTGTGCAATCGCATTTTCTATCTAATCCCCAAGCACGGTGACTCAGTGGTTAAACAGTTGCCTCACGGCACTAGGGATCCGGGTTCAATTCCAGCCTTGGGCAACTGCGTGTGGATTTTGCACATTCTCCCCGCGTCTGCGTGGGTCTTCTCCGGGTGCTCTGGTTTCCTCCCACAGTCCAAAGATGTGCAGGTCAGGGTAAACTGGCCATGCTAAATTGCCCCATAGTGTCCAGGGATGTGCAGGTTAGGGTGGATTAATTTACAGCACAAATCTCTTAAATAATAATGTAACTTGGCCTTAAATAAAACATATTGGCAGAGAGTCTTCTCACTCACGCACACAACTGACTCCACGGAGATTGTGATGATATAGTAAACTTGCAGTATTTCAGGTTGACAGTTTTTGTCCCTCGTGATTTTATAAACCTCACCCCTCAGCCTCCAACGCTCCAGGGAAAACAAGCCTCAGCCTATTCGTCCTCTCCCAAAAGCACAAACCCTCCGACCCCGGCAACATCCTTGTAAATCTTTTCTAAACCCTTTCAAGTTTCATAATATCTTTGCTTTAGCAGGGAGGCCAGAACTGAATGCAGTATTCCTAAACAGTGCTCCTAAAGTGGCCTAACCAATGTCTCATACAGCTGCAACACGACCTCCCAAATCCTATACTCAACAATGGTGGAGGCTGGTACAATTACAACATTTAAAAGGCATCTGAATGGGGATATGTATAGGATGGGTTTAAGAGGGATATGGGCCAAATGGGGCTAGATTAATTTCTGATATCTGGTCAGCATGGACAAGTTGGATTGAAGTGTTTGTTTCCATGCTGTATAACTGTAACCACTTTCTGCTGGGATCAGTATGTGGAGGTGCTGGTGGTTGGACTGCGGTGTACAAAGTCAGAAGTCACATGACACCAAGTTATAGGCCAACAGGTTTTAATGATGAAGGAGCCGTGCTCCGAAAGGCTGCGATTTCAAATAAACCTGTGGGACCATAACCTGGTGCCGTGTGACTCCTGACCTTGTTGAGATCAGGACTGTGTGTCTGGCATCACGGGAAACTATTCTATTGATGGTTACTGTCTGGACTCACACAGAAAGATGGATACCTGGTCATGGGTGGTTAGTATCTGATAGAATTTTAACAGATGGGGAGGGCGAGGCAGGTGTGAATGTTGCAAACGCTGAGTGCGTACAAGTTTCAGCTGGTGATTAATAACACCCGATACTGACAGGAAAAGCAATGTATATTTCATCCTGTACCGACAGGAGATAGGTAAATCTTTGTTTTGAGATCAGCAAGCTCCATATACTCTGTGTGGAGTATTGAGACTGAATCCTCTGGGGAATGCACCAGCTCTTGCTCCATCCTTAGCCAGGTGAACGCTAGTTTTGTGAACGGAAGTTGGAATTGGGGTAAGGCAGCAAATTGGGTGGCACGGTGGCTCAGTGGTTAGCAATGTTGCCTCCCAGCGCCAGAGACCCGGGTTCGATTCTAGCCTCGGGTGACTGTCTGTGTAGAGTTTTCACATTCTCTCAGTGTCTGCGTGGGTTTCCTCCGGGTGCTCCGGTTTCCTCCCACACTCCAGAGATGTGCAGGTCAGGGTGGATTGGCCATGGGAAATTGCCCCATAGTGTTCAGGGATGTGTAGGTAAGGCAGATTAGTCAGGAGTAAATGTAGAGTAATGGGGAATGGGTCTGGGTGGGTTACTCGTTGGAGGGTCAGTGTGGACTTGTTGGGCCAAAGGGCCTGTTTCCATACTGTAGGCATTCTATGTAAGTACAGAGTCACTCAGTAGTATCAAGGGGACTCACCTTGCTGAGGAGCTTGCTCATTGTAAACTGGACCAAGGCGTGTTGCAGCTCACTGCCTGCTCCATGTAAATAGTACGATCGATGACCAGAAATGTGAGAGAGTCGCCTAGCAAGGAGAAGAAGCAGGCAGGTTCAGCCTAACGCCAGAAATCAGCAACAGTTTCCCTTTAATCAATATTTACAACTGCAACTGAACAGAAGAACTGAAGTATTTCAAATAGAGAAACTGCCTCCTCTGCTGGTGGTGGTAGGGAGGATGAGATAGAGAAAATAAGGGAAATAGTGAAAACAAGGGAGATCGAGAGGAACACAGAGGCCAGGGGTGCAGGGTTGGGGGGAGTGAGACGAGAGGACAGAGAATGAGAGCAAGCAAAATAAACGGGGTTGTGGGGGGTGTGGTGGTGTCAGAGACCAGTGTGTGTGGAGGGTTTGGTGGGGGGGGGGGGGGGAAGAAGAGAGACAGATGGGGTGAGGGAGATAGAAAGAGAGCGAGAGAGATCACAAAGAGAGAGGGGGAAAGAGAGAAGGACTAATGGAGATAGACAGAAAACAAGGGAGAGAGAGAGAAAAACAACAACAGGGCTACGCCTGACAATCAGGCTGCTACAGTTTTACTTTGCTCGATTCTTTTATAGGGCGTGGGTATCCCATCACTGCGAGACCCAGCATCCGATTGTCATCCCTCTTTCTCCCTGAACTGAGACCATGCTCAGTCCTTGCAATGGGTAACCACGTCACTGTGGGTCTGGAGTCATGCAGTATAACTTTATTCTGTTTCGTGTTTTTCTTAAAGCTCAGTCTGCAACTACCAGTGAACGTGACTCTGAATCCAGTCCCAGCATTAATGCTGGGCTCACAGTGGATGCGTATCAGCAGTGGAAGGATCTGTAGGCCAGACTGGGTAGCGTTGGTGGATTTCGCTCCTTCATGGGCATTAGAGAACAGAGTGAGTTTTGACAGTTGCTGAGGTGGGACTTGAACCCACTCCCCCTGGCATTAGCCTGAGCCTCTGGATAGCTGGCCAGGTGACACGGCCATGATACCACCGTCTCCTCAGGCAGTGAGCAGCGTACCAGCATGGAGGGTGACATCAGCCAGCACTCCCTAACACAGACGTCATGAAATCCAGAACAATCTCTACCAGCAACTGTACAGACTGGACGTTAGCTGAAAGGTTTAAGGCTGAGATTGATCGACTTTTGTTGGCTAAGGGGATGAGGGTTACGGAATAAAAGCGGTTGAAAATAGTTCAGAAAAATATCCACCATGATCGAACAGAATGGCTGAACTGATCCAAGGGGCTGAATGGCCTCTTGCTATTTGAATGGAGCTGCCAATGGCATAGATCCTTCCACTGCTGATACACATCCAGCGTGTGAGCCCAGTATCAATCCTGGGATTGGATCCCTGAGACTGGATTCAGAGAGATGTTCACTGGTAGTCACAGACTAAGCTTTAAGAAAAACATAAAACAGGATAGAGTCATACAGCACGGAAAGAGACCTTTCGGTCCAACCAGTCCATGCCAACCATCATTCCAACTTCTCTCATACCCTGGATGTAGGTTTGCTCACTGACCTGGAAGGTTTGTTTTCACACGTTTCGTCACCATACTAGGTAACATCTTCAGTGAGCCCCCGAATGAAGCACCGGTGGTGTAGCCCACTTTATATTTATATTTCCTTGGGTCCCAAGGAAACTCAAACATATAAATAAAATGCGGGCTACACCATCGGTGTTTCATTCGGCGTCCCACTGAACACATTACCTAGTATGGTGACGAAACGTCTGAAAACAAACCTTCCAACTCAGGGAGCAAACCTACATCGAGAACCTCAACCTGAGCTACAAAACATTTCAAAACTCGCTTCTCCCAAATCCCTTCAAACCTTTCCTATTCATCCAAATATCTGTTAGACATTGTAACTCCACCCACATCTACCACTTCATCTAGAACTTCATTCCACACACCATCCACTCTCGTGTAAAAACATTACCCCTCGTCCTTTTTAAATCTTTCTCCTCTCACCTTAAAAATGTGCTCCTGAGTCTTGAAATCCCCCACTTTAGGGAAAAGACACTGACGATTAACTTTGTTGATACTCATGATTTTATAAACCTCTATAAATCTACAAGAAAACACCACATATGGACCAAATATTGAACTACAGAAGCAATCATCCCAACATCCACAAATGAATCTGCATCAGAATATTATTTCTATAAGCCAACACACTGCGGCACAGAGGAACTATGCAGAGCAAAAAGAATGGGCACCCAATGAACACAGTCCGCAGATTTCTCAGCAACAATCCCAAACAAGCAGACAAAACACGTCCAGAAATCCTAGCCGCGCTCCCCTACATCAAAGGCATCTCGGAAATGACTGCCAGACTACTCAGACCCCTTGGCATCATGGTAGCCCACAAACCCAACAACACACAAAAACAGCAGCTAATGAACTTGAAAGACCCCATACAGACGACAAACAAAACCAATGTCATTTCTAAAATACCTTGCAAGAACTGTAACTACATTGGACAAACAGGTAGAAAACTAGCCACCAGGATACATGAACATCAACCAGCCAGAAAACATGACCCTCTCTCACATACATACATACATATCCTTACGTACAGATAAGGAAGGACACCACTTCGACTGAGACAACACATCCATGCTAGGACAAGCCAAACAGAGACACGCACGAGAATTCCTAGAAACATGGCATTCCAACCGGAACTCTATCGACAAACGCATCGAATCAGACCCCATCTACCACCCCCTGAGAATAAGAAAGGAAATGACATCACCACAGGAAGTGACATCACCAACCCAAAGAGACCCAAAACATAGAAATAGAAAGCAGAAATCATCAGCAGTGCTTCATCCAGAGGCCCACTGAAAAGGTTACCTAGTATGGTGACGAAATGTCTGGAAATGAACCTTCCAGCTCAGCGAGCAAACCTACATCCAGAACCTCAACCTGAGCTACAAATCTTCTCAAAACCCGTTTATAAACCACTATAAAAGGTTACCCCTCAACCTCGGACATTCCAGTCAAAAAAGTCCCAACCTAACCAGTCTTTCCTTATAACTCAAACCCTTCATTCTTGGTAACATCCTGGTAAATCTCTTCTGAACCCTTTCCAGTTTAATAACATCCTCCCTACAACAGGGAGACCAGAACTGGACACAGTACTCCAGAAAAGACTTCACCAACGTCCTGTACAACCTCAACCCGCTCCCATATTTAATCATCTGAGCAACGAAGACGAGCATGCTAACCGCCTTCTATATATGCTCCCCAGATGCTGCCTGACTGGCTGTGCTTTTCCAGCACCACATTCTCAACTCTGATCTCCAGCATCTGCAGTCCTCACTTTTCTCCCTGTTGATGTGTGATGCAAACTTCAAAGAATTATGTACCTGAATCCCTGGGTGTCTCTAATCTACAACATTGAAGGCACTATTTTTAATTGTACAAGTCCTTCCTCCTGTTTGTTTTACCATAATGCAGCACCTCGCATTTATCCAAATTAAACTCCATCTGCCACTACTCAGCCCATTGGCCCAATAGATCAAGATGCATTTGTAATGTTAGATAGACTTTTTCACTGTCTATTATACCACCAATATTGGTATCATCCACAAACTTACTAATATGCTTTCTATATTCTCATCTAAATCATTTAGATAAACACCAAACAAAAGTGGACTCAGCACCGATCCCTGTGGAACACCACTGGTCACAGGCCTCTAGTCCAAAAAGCAATCCTCCATCACCACTCGGTTTCCTGCTATGAAGCTACCCAATTGGCAAGGTCCCCCTGAATCCCATGTGATCTATCTTTACTAATTCGTCTACCATGCAGAACTTCATCCAAGTTTTACAAAAGTCCAAGTAAATAATTGCTCTCATGAATCCTCTAGGTTATTTCCTCAAAACAAAACTCCATGAAGTTTAAGAGACACCATTTCCCTTGCACACAACTATGCTGACTATCCCTAAGCGTTCCTTGCCTTTCCAAAAGCACCTTTCAGAATCACCTCCAGCAACTTACCCAAAATCAAATTCAGGCTCTCTGGCCTATAGTTCCCAAGCTTCTCCTTACATCCTTTCACCCTTTCACACCATTAGGCACCCTCCAGTCCTCTGGCACCTCACCCAGGGTTATAGATAGTACAGATATATTTGCTAGGGGTCTCGCAATTTCCTCCCTAGCTTCCCACAATGTCCTGGAAACGTCCTCAACCAGGTCCTGGAGATTTATCCACCTTTGATTCTAAGATCTCCAGCACTTCCTCTTCTGTGATGTGAACTGTTTTCAAAACATCAATATTTAGTTCCTTGAGCCCTCTAGCCGCCATTTCTTTCTCCACAGTAAAAATGGACATGAAATTTTCATTTAATATCCCTCCCATCTCCTGAGGTTCAACACAAGGTGATAGCTATCAAGCCCCCTGCCAGAGGAAATGTTGGAGGCGAGTACAATTATATCATTTAAAACACATTTGGATGGGTATGTGAAGAGGAGACATTTAGAGGGACGTAGTCCCATTTGCCTGTGCTCAAACAAATTCTTTTTTATCCACCTGTGGGATGTGGGCATTGCCGACCCAGCCAGCATTTATTGCCCGTGCCTAGTTGCCCCTTGAGAAGGTGGGGGTGAGCTGCCCTCTTGAACCGCTGCAGTCCCCTGCTGTGGGTTGACCCACAATGCCCTGAGGGAGGGAATTCCAGGATTCTGACCCAGCGACACTGAAGGAACAGTGATATATTTCCAAGTCAGGATGGCGAGTGGCTCGGAGGGGAACTCGCAGGGGGTGATGTTCCCATGTATCTGCTGCCTTTGTCCTTCCTGATGGAAGTGGCCGTGGGTTTGGAAGGTGCTGCCTGAGCATCTTTGGTGAATTTCCACAGTGCATCTTATAGATGGTCCACACTGCTGCTACTGAGCGTCAGTGGTGGAGGGAGTGGATGTTTGTGGATGTGGTGCCAATCAAATGGGGCTGCTATTTCCTTGATGGTGCTGAGCATCTTGAGTGTTGTTGGAGCTGCCCCCACCCAGGGCAATTTAGGAAACCCTGGTTGGCAGGGACGAGTTGGGCCGAAGGGCCCGTTTCTGTGCTGTACGACTCTAAACCCCTCCCGTTGCATGATGTGCACTAATCGGTTGCGATGACTTCTACGTGCGAATAGCCCGTCCGCCATCACAGTCAGCCTCTGCTTGTGAGGATCGGTGATGTGGGGCAAGACCTGGGGCAAGACCTGGGGCACCTGCAAACCCAGTGGGGGGGTTGGCTGAAGCAAAGGCCAGACAATGTGGGCCACCACAAGGAAGGGAGACAGTGCCACCTTGTGGCTGCTAGGGAACTGCTTCCCCACTCCCCCCTCCCGCCGAGAGCAGCAAATGCATCGTGTTAGGAAGCTGTCCCAAGGCTTTGCCTGAAGAGCAAGCCGTTGTCTCGGAAAAACAAAAGACCTTTGGTGTTGAAAGCTGCTAACCGGCTGCTTAACTGCAGGGGCATTTTAAATTGCGTGCTGTAGTCAGCCCGAGGCAGGTGGCAGATGGTAAAGAAGTGAGAGCAAGGGACAGAGCTGTCAGAGAGACTGGGAGAGACAACAAGTGAGCCCAGGGGCACGCATCACATTTCTTCCCTCGGCTGTTTGACAATTGACGGAAAGAAAGAAACACCAGCCCAAACAATACAATGTCTACAAGGGACAGGGAGAGAGAGATTCATTGTTGAAAAAGCATTTACATGCTACACCTGTGTTGGGACAGCCAATGATCTGCATGCAATTTAACCAGAGGTTAAAGTCAGACACCCAAAACCAAATCAGCTGTTGGCCATATTGGACTAAGATACAGCAGAATGGGTTTTAAATAGAATCATACAGCATGGAAACAGACCCTCTGGTCCACACTGACCATAATCCCAAACTAAACTGGTCCCTCCTGCCTGCTCCTGGCCCATATCCCTCCAAACATTTCCTATTCATGGACCTATCCAAAAGTCTTTTCAACATTGCAACCGTACCCACATCCACCACATCCTCTGGAAGGTCATTCCTCACACAAACCATTCACTGCGTAAAAAAGATTGCCCCCCATGTCCTTTTAAAATCTTTATCCTCTCACCTTAAAAATGTGCCCCTAGTTTTGAACTCTCCCACTCGAGGGAAAAGACCTGGGTCAATCACCTTATCCATTCTCCTCATGGTTTTATAAACCTCAATAACTTCACCTCTCAAGAGGCCTCACCAACCTCTTGTTGAATCTCAAAATGTCGCCCTAACACCTATGCTGAGCAATGAAGGCAAGCGTGCTAAACGCCTTCTTAACCATCCTGTCTACCTGTGACGCACATTTCAAAGAATTATGTACCTGAACCCATTGACCTCTCTGTTCTACACTACAAGTGGTATTATCACTGGACTCTTAACCCAAAGACCCAGGTAATGTTCTGGGGTCCTGGGTTCAAATCCCGCCATGGCAGCAATTTGCAATTTGAATTCAATAAATAATTGGAATTAAGAGTCTGTGATAACCAGGAATCCATTGCTGATTGTCAGAAAAACTCATTTGGTTCACTAATGTCCTTTAGGGAAGGAATCTGTCATCCTGACCTGGTCTGACCTATGCGTGATTCCAGACCCACAGCAATGGGGTTGACTCTTAACTGCCCTCTGGGCAATTAGGGATGGGCAATAAAAGCTGCCTGGCCAGCGATGCCCTCATTCCGTGAACGAATTAAAAAAAGAATCCCTGGGCCCTACCATTCACTGTGTAAGTCCAGCCCTTGATTGTTTTCCCAAAATGCAATACCATGCGTTCATTGAAATGAAACTCCATCTCCCTCTCCTCAGCCAATAAATCAAGACCTCTTTGCAATCTTTAGATAACCTTTCTCACTGTCCACTGTACCACAAATTCTGGTGTCATCTCTAAAACTTTCCTCTCCGTGAACTCCTCCAAATGCCTTTTAAATGTTGTAACTCTACCCACCCCAATCTCTGAATTAGGAGACCTGCAGTGTCTTTGGTGAACAAAATTAACCTATACTTCTTTGAGAATGAGGCTGGGGAATTAACAATGAGAAATAAACATAATGATCACTAGAGGAAAAAATCTACAAGGGGAGCTAACCGGCCATAGGCCGATCAACGCTGTGGAACCTAAGATTTTAAAGGAACTAGTTATAGAGATCGTGAATGCACTGGCAGGAATCTTACAAGGGACTTTAGATTCAAGAGGGCATTGATAGATTATTTGTATAAAAATAACGTGCAAGGATTTGGGGAAAGTAGCAGGTAATGCGGCTTGTAACAAACTAGTACAGATACGATGGGCTGAATGGCCTCTTTCTGCATCGCATGCTTCTGTGATTCAGGAAAAGTCCCGGAGTATTGGAAACCTGCCAGCGTCGCACCATTAATTATAAAGGAATCAAGGCAATAAACAGGTTACTAAAAGCAAGGCAGCCTAACGTCTGTCATTGAGGACTTTTGTGTCCATCATAAAGGATCCAACAGGTGGGCATTTAGTAATACCCAATACAAACAAGTCTGATTGATTGGGACTGGAGGGTTTGAGTTATGGGGAGAGGCCGGATAGGCCGAGACTTGTTTCACTGCGGTGTAGGAGGTTGAGGGGTGACCTTATAAACTCCGAGGGGCACGGAAAAGATGATTGAGTTCAAAACTAGGGGGCCTTTTTTAAAATGTGAGAGGAGAAAGATTGAAAAGGATCCGGAGGGGTCTTATCAACCTTACAGTGGTTTGTAAAATCATGAGGGGTATAGGCGGGTGTCTTTTCCCTAGGGTGGGGCATTTCAAGATAAGGGGGCACATTTTTAAGGTGAGAGGAGAAAGATTTTAAAAAAGACGAGGGGCATTTTAAAAAAAAAACCACATCGTAGCTCATGTGTGGAATGAAATTCCAGAGGAAGTGGTGGATGTGGCTATAGTTACAATGTTTAAAAGACACTTGGATAAGTACAGGAATGGGAAAGGTTTGGAGGGATATGGACCAGGAGCAGGCAGGAGGGACGAGTTTATGGATTTGGGATTATGGTCAGCATGGACTAGTTGGACCAAAGTGTCTGTTTTCATGCGGTTTTTTCAAAATCATTCATGGGATGAGGGCATCACCAGCTCGTCCCTATTTGCCCAGAGGGCAGTTAAGAGTCTGTGTTGTGGATCTGGAGTCACATGCAGTCCAGATCGGGTAAGGATGGCAATAGCTGAACCATATGGGGTTTTTCTGACAATCAACAATGGATTCACAGCCATCATTAGACCTTAACTTCCAGATTTCTCATTGAATTAATAGTTCACCATCTGCTGTGTGGGGATTCAAGCCCAGGTCGCCATAACATTACTGGGGTCTCTGGGCTATCACTCCCCTGACTCCAAGTAGATTCAGCACAGCTTCACAAAAGGTCAAATCATTATTGGGAAACTTATTCGAATTTGTCAGGAGGCTAAGAAGAAGGTAGATAAAGGAGAAACAAGTGTTAAACTTTTGGATTTTCAAAACACTTTCAATAAAAGGTGCTGCACATTCGCTTACTAATCAAGACAAGAGCCTTTGGCATCTGGTGAAGAGGATAGACAACTAGGTAACTAATAGAAGATAAAGAATTGGGGAAAGAAAAAGGAGCACTTTCCAGGTGGTAACCTGTAACTAGTTGAGTGCCACAGGTCTATTTGCGAAGAGACTTGGTTGAGGAAAGTGAACATGCTGTCTTAAGTATGTAGACGGCACAAAACATAAGTAGGAAGGCAAGTGGTGAGGATAACAGTCTGCAGAGGGGTATAGGCCGGGTTCCACGAGGGGGTAAAAACCTAGCAGGTGGAACATAAACATGCGGAAATGTCCTTGTGCACTTCGGCGAGAGGAGCAGGACTTTGTTTAAATGGAGAAAGATTGCAGAAGACTACAGCAGACAGGAGGGTTTGTGAATATATCACAGAAATCCAGCGGCTTGCTACAGTCCCTTGTACTGCGTTGCCTCTGCATCGCCCTCCTACATCAGAGTGCGGCAGTGACTTCCGAAACCGAACGTTGACGCTGGGAATGGCATCGAAACGCAGGCTGATCTACAGAGAGGCTGCCCCCAGCCGTTAGTGAGTTTCTCCAGACATACTGAGTTTCTCCAGCAGTTTGTGCTTCAATTCCAGTTTGGTAACATACCAGGGGAGGGGCCTCAGCCAAAATGTGATTCATCGTTTTCAGGTGAATTGACATGAGGTACAAAGAGTTATGTAAATGAAACCAAAAGAGAAAATGCTGGAAAATCTCAGCAGGTCTGGCAGCATCTGTAACGAGAGAAGAGAGCTGACGTTTCGTCAAAGCTGTAAATGAAAATCTGCCTCGCTTTCCGTGTGGAGATGGGGCTCATGCAATGTACGTTACAGTTTTTAAACAAAATAAACATCCAAGGTTCTCTCTGTAAAGGAGCCCATCCCACTCAGAGAGTGCAGCCTTTGACGGCTGAATGATTCTTTATTATGTCAGAAAAACCCACTCACAAGTAGCTAAACAAGTGAAGCAATTAGTCTCCAGCTGATAAAAGCATCCTAAATCTTTGTCATTCATCTATCTTACAGCCTCCCTAGAGATTCAGTCAGTAATCACAGTCAAGCAACTCTTGAATTTAATTAGACCGCAACAGGAGTGTTTGAAGTGGCTCTAACTGATCTAATACAGCTTCAGCAGACCGCGAACAATTCACCCACTCCACAATAAAAGGCTTGGGTTATTTTCACTGATTATCTCGCCTCCTCTCGCCCACCCAAGGAAGCCTCTGGTTTCTGGGTGATGGTACAGTTGCTCTTTCTCATGCACCAGTGCAGACTGTCAGGTTCCGAGTGGCTGGTTGCTCATGAAAGGCAACACACATAATAAACTCACGGAATAGCTACAGTGCTAATGGAGGCCATTGGGCTGGTCATGTCGGTGCTGGAAAAGCCAGTTCCATCAACCCCCAGTTCCTGTCCCCTTGGCCCTGCATAGCGTCTTCCTTTGGACATTTATGCAATATCCTTTTGAAAGGCTCAGCTGGACCACACTCTCTCTCACACACACCATTTTAGATCTGAATCACTCTCTGCACAGAAAGGTTTCTCCCCCCTCCTGTCACCATTCTTTTGCCACTTGCCACATCTGCTTCCCAACCCTTCCTATTACTTAAACTTGCCCTCACCTGAAATCCCAGGAGGGGTAGATGGAGGGGGGGGTTGCTGGCACACGGGGGCACAGAGACAGACACAGACAGACGTTTTGTCCAACACCTTTCACAAATTTGCCTGCCAATTAAGTACATTTGAAAGTAGCGTCTTTACTGTACAAGATCCTTTCTCCGAGCCCAAAGCTCCAGGCCGGGTTGGCTGAGGAAGGTGTATTCATTAACTGTGTGAACCCAGACCAGAAACATGCTGCAGATAAACAGCAGCTCACCAGCAATTCGAGGGAACCAATTAAACGTTGTACAACTGCTACCTTATAGTGACCAGTCCTGGTTTAATCTTCTTTCATCATCTTGGTCCAATTTGCTAAGGTGCAACATTGACAGATCATATAAAAAGAGACACCAGCAGGAACCGTGGAATCTATGGCACTCAAGCCCAGTTTCAGGATTCAGGCCTCAAACAGACAGGATTAAATTGACTCTGTTCAATATGACCAGCTGCAATTTCAGTAGCACAACCTCATGTATTTGTAACGTATGAAATAAATCCATTCATGTCCCATACCTTTGTGCAAAATGCTGCATATAGAATCCCTACAGGCTGGAACCAGGCCATTCAGCCAATCGGGTCTACACCAATCCTCCAAACAGCATTCCACCCAGCTCTCCAACCTATCCCCACATCTCCCATGGCTAACCTACCTAACCTGCACACTAAGGGACAACTTAGCATAGCCAATCCCACCTAACTGTGGGAGGAAACTGGAGCACACCCACGCAGACATGGGGAGAAACACCACCCAGACAATCACTGGAATCGAACCTGGGGTCCCTGATGCTGTGAGGCAGCAGTGCTAACCACTGAGCCATTGTGCCGCCCTGTAAATCCTCACCCTGCATAGAAATCCTATTCAAGTCAAATATCATCCAGTCTTTAATCTTCAGTCAATCAACTGAAGTTTTCTGGAGACAGGAATGTTTCAATGCCCTTTTGCAGTTTGACAGAAAAAAAGGAATTGGAACTCATCTCATCTTTTGAAAGTCTTGCTAAAAAAACCACACATGGGAACTGTTTAGACTGAACCTAGAATGCTCTGAAGAGCTTTGGTCCCTTAGCCAAGGAAAGGTCGTCTACAGTTTGAGGCAGTTCAGAGAAGGATCACTGTATTCATCCTGGGTATGGAGAGATTTTCTTATGGAAGGAAGGTTGGGCCTGTATTCATTCAAGTTTCAAAGAATGAGAAGAACATTGAAACATATAAGATGATTAGGGGTTTAGATAGGGTTGACCATGAGAACCTTTTTCCACGTATGGAGTCAGCTATTACGAGGGGGCATAGCTTTAAATTAAGGGGTGGTAGGTATAGGACAGATGTTAGGGGTAGATTCTTTACTCAGCGAGTTGTGAGTTCATGGAATGCCCTGCCAGTCGCAGTGGTGGACTCTCCCTCTTTATGGGCATTTAAGCGGGCATTGGATAGGCATATGGAGGATAGTGGGCTAGTGTAGGTTAGGTGGGCTTGGATCGGCGCAACATCGAGGGCCAAAGGGCCTGTACTGCGCTGTATTTTTCTATGTTCTATGTTCTAAATCGTTGAGGGACTTGACAGGGTAGATGCAGAGAAGTTGTTTCTCTTTGTGAGAGAGTTTAGGATTAGAGGGTATCATCTCAGAATAAGGGGTTAAAACAGAAGAGGATTCTTTTTCTCAGCGGGTACTGATTCAGTGTAATTCTTTACTGCAGAGGGCTGTGAAATTTATTCAAGGCCGAGGTGGTCAGATCAGGAAGGGAATCAACTATGTTCTAATCGTTGAGGGACTTGACAGGGTAGATGCAGAGAAGTTGTTTCTCTTTGTGAGAGTGTTTAGGATTAGAGGGTATCATCTCAGAATAAGGGGTTAAAACAGAAAAGAAGAGGATTCTTTTTCTCAGCGGGTACTGATTCGGTGTAATTCTTTACTGCAGAGGGCTGTGAAATTTATTCAAGGCCGAGGTGGTCAGATCAGGAAGGGAATCAAGGGTCATGGGGATGAGAATGGAGTTGAGGATCATTAGGTCAGCCACAACCTCACTAAATGATGGAGCAGACTTGATGGACTGAATGGCCTATTCCTGCTCTGCGTCCTGTGGTTTTATGGTCTTACCGTTGTCTGATAATGCCCAGGTCTTCACCAATTTGCAAATGGCCCTTGGGTTTAAAATCAAACACTGGAAGAGAACAAAAGAGGGGAACAGTCAGTGTTTTTTAGACACAAATTAAAGCCTTTTCTGGTATTGGCTGTTCCGCCAGCATCACTCACAAACAGTCGGATTACTAACCACAATGTTCTTCACTGTGTGACTGGCGACTGCATATTTTGAAACAGTAACCTAAATTCTCCAACATCCATTCTACTTCCAGAAGAAAGTGTTTGTGGGTTTGGAAGGTGCTGTCTGAGGAGCCTTGGTGAATATCTGCAGTACATCTTGTAGATGGTACATACTGCTGCTTACTGAGCGTCGGTGGTGGAGGGAGTGGATGTGGTGCCAATGAAGCGGGGGCTGCTTTGTCCTGGATGGTGCCGAGCTTCTTCAAAGGATTCAATAAATTGGTTCAATACGATTTCCTTGCAGATGGGTGGCACGGTGGCTCAGTGGTTAGCGCTGCTGCCTCATAGCTGCCAGGGACCTGGGTTCGACTCCAGCCTCGGGTGACTGTCTGTGTGGAGTTTGCATGTTCCCCCCCCCAGTGTCTGCATGGATGTCCTCTGGCTGCTCCGGTTTCCTCCCACAGACCAAAGATGTGCAAGTTAGATGGATTGGCCATGCTAAATTGCCCCACTGTGTCTAGGGTGCGAGGGCGAGCCAGTGGAAGGGTAGGGATTGCATCTGGGTGGAGGGTTGGTGTGGACTCGGTGGGCCGAACGGCCTGCTTACACACTGTAGGAATACTATTCTATTATATTGACTCTGCATGAATACCTTGAAAGATTCTAACTGCTTTACTGCATTATCTTTAAGAACTGTGGCTAAAGTCTTCCCAATGACAGACATTAAGCTAACTAGCCCAAAGGCACATGATCAGAAATGAGCAAGCATCTCTCCCACTCTTACCGCCAGCCATTGGCTTGTTTTGGAAGGGTTTGCACATTCTGAATACATCTTCCTTGGCATTCAAATCCTGGGCTGGAGTTTGATCCCTAGCCGAGAGCAGTGGACATTACCCTCAGTGCCAGAAGAATTCTATTCTGAGGAGCTGCTTGTAAATTGTTGTGGCGTTGAGGGTGTGGTACTGGAAAAGCACAGCAGGTCAGACAGCACCCAAGGAGCAGGGAAATCGATGTTTCGGGCAAAAGCCCTTCATCAGGAATTGTTGTGGGCAATTGAAAATCAACATTTTGGGAATCTCAGGCTATTCCAAGAAACAAAATAGTTCGAAACTCACTCATGCTGCTGTCACTCAGACTAGAGTTGTCAAACCTACTTCTCTATCAATTTGGACGTCATCCAAAAATCTGCTGCCCGTATCCTAATTCGTACCGGAGCCCTTTTTTGTGTGTTTACTGGTGACGTATTTCAGATTACAGCACTTTTTACACTTTGTAACCACGAATCTACACTTGGGTCTGCTTGTCATTTGCTTTTCTGCGGTCCACTGTCAATCATGAAGGAGTCAGAAGTCACATGACACCAGGTTATAGTCCAACAGGTTTATTGAAATCACAAGCTTTCAAAGCGCTGCAGAGTCTTCACCTGACAAAGGGGCAGCGCTCCGAAAGCTTGTGATTGCAAATAAAACGGTTGGACCATACCCTGGTGTCATGGGACTTCTGACTGTCCACCCCAGTCCAACACTGGCACCTCCACATCATGACTACAATCGCCATCGAGGGCACAAGTCATCATTTTCCTCAGATTCCATCAGAAGATGACATTACGCATGCCTCGATTTACCCATCAGTTGCACTTTCGCTAACCCTTACTGGCTGACTGTCAGGCAGATTTTTGAATGTTCATCCTCTATTTCAAATCCCCCAGCCTTCCCCGTGACCGTAATATCCTGCAGCCCCACATCCCTCAGAGATTTCTGCTTCTGCTCATCAAGCAGCCCTGATTTTAAACATTCCGTCACTGACAGACGCCACTTTCGGTCTGAGCTGTAAGCTCTCAAGCGCCCTCTCTAAACTGTTTTATTCATTTAAGGTGTAAACCTACATCTTTGTCCAAGTTCTGCTCATCCAATACGTGCTTGGGCGATTCAAATTCTGCTTGATTGATAACGTTCCACGGGACAGATCATGGTGTTAAAGGATGCTACAGAAATGCACAAGTGTGTGCGTTGTGAGGTACATTCTCTATGCCGTGGCTATCGATAATGGAAGATTCTCACCTGGCTTATCACCAACAATTTCAACCACATGAGCCTGGCTCTCATCACCTACAGGCTGAAGAAAAGAGAAACAGGGATCAGGTAAGGCTGGACAGAAACTGACCTGAATCAGACAGAGGTGGGTGGTAATTGGGTGGATTTGGTGCTTGTTTTTACCTTTTAGATTAGATTTGATTTGATTCCCTACAGTATGGGAACAGGCCCTTTGGCCCAACAAGTCCACACCGACGCTCCGAAAAGTAACCCACCCAGACCCATTCCCCTACCTTATATTTACCCCTGACTATTGCACCTAACACTATGGGCAATTTAGCATGGCCAATTCACCCTGACCTGCACACCTTTTGGACTGTGGGAGGAAACCCACACAGACACGGGGAGAATGTGCAAACTCCACCCAGACAGTTGCCCGAGGCTGGAATCAAACCCAGGTCCCTGGCGCAGTGAGGCAGCAGTGCTAACCACTGAGCCGCCTTTATTCGTCCATGGGACGTGGACATCACTGACAAGAATAGCCCATCCCCAACTACCCATAAATGGACATCTTGCTATTGCAGAAAACCATTAAAAGTCAACCACTGGAGCTACTTGCAGATCAGACCCAGTAAGGACTCTACCCTAAAAAGCGATTGGTCGTCAAGTCATACACAATGGTTTTATTTTTATCACAATCAATATTAGCTCTCACGGTCACTGTTTACTAAGACTGGCTTTAAACCCATGCTTGATTAGTTGAACTCTAATTCCACCAGCCAGAGGGCTGGGATTTAAACCCAGGTCTCCACAGCATCAGCCTTCCGATTATCGGTGAGGTGATGTTACCAGAATGTCAACATCCTGCCACCCGCGTTACCCAAAAGTAGCAAACTGAAGAAAGCAGGCTTCCCATGTTGTGTGGCTGCAATACTGGATTGAATCAGGGAGGGCAACATTGAATACTGCAGTTAGCTTCATACAAGAACAGTCTATCGTTTGTACACATGTAGCACAATTTGATACACAGTGAAATCCATGTCTCGTCAGCGTGGAGAATTGCAAGTCAGTGGAAAGTTTAAAAACTAAACAACTGTAGATGCTGGATATCAGAAACATTAAACATAAAACGTGGTGAGAAATCAGTGAACGTTTTGGGTCAGTTCTGAGGAAGGGTCACTGGACCTGAAATGTTAACTCTAATTTCTCTCTCCCCGGATGCTGCCTGACCAGCTGAGCTTTTCCAACTCCTGTTTCAATAAAGTGTTTGTAGGTTTTAAGCTCTGAGCATTGAGAATGAAAGGAATGGCATTTATCTGGACCATCTGGGATGCCTTGGGTAGGGCAGCATAGTGGCTCAAGTGGTTAGTACTGCTGCCTCACAGTGCCAAGGACCTGGGTTCGAGTCCAGCCTCAGGTGAGTGTCTGTGTGGTTTTTGCACATTCTTCCCGTGTCTGTGTGGGTATCCTCCGGTTTCCTGCCACAATCCAAAGATGTGCAGGTTAGGTGAATTGGTCATGCTAAGTTGTCCCATAGTGACCAGGGATGCGCAGGTTAGGATGAATTGGTCATGCTAAGTTGTCCCATAGTGACCAGGGATGCGCAGGTTAGGGTGAATTGGTCATGCTAAGTTGTCCCATAGTGACCAGGGATGTGCAGGTTAGGTGGATGCGTCATGGTAAGTGCTGGGTTCCAGGGATAGGGTAGGGGCTGCTCTGAGGTTCAGTGTGGATGTGATGGGCTGAATGGCCTGCTTTCACTCTGTAGGGATTTTACGAGTATGTCTAGATTCACTGCAACCAATCCTTCTGCAACCATTGGCATTAGTCTAAGTGACTATTACCACATGGGAAAGGATAATCATCTGCAGAAGACAGATTTAATCTTGATCAACAGTGGAAGTTCATTGCATAATACCTAACAGCTGACTACGCCACATCTGAGATACATAACGACTTCTTGTGAGGCATCAGGGCTCGACTTAAGTGCAAGTACAAATCACTAAACTACATGGACCTTGTACTGCAACACACAAAAACATTTAGGTTAGCTCGCCCCAGGAACATAATCCTTTCTATCCTGATGGATGGAGCTTATTCCATAAGTAATAGGAGCAGGAGTAGGCCATCTGGCCCCCTTGAGCCTGTCCCCCCCATTCAGTAAGATCATGGCTGATCTTTATCATGGGCTCAGCTCCACCTACCTGCCTGCTCACTATAACCCGGAATTCCTTTACTGTTCAAAAATCCATCTAACTTTGCCTTAAAAAACATTCAAGGAGCAAGCCTCAACTGCTTCACTGGGCAGGGAATTGCACAGATTCACAACCCTCTGGATTTACGCGCTACATCTGCAAACCAACTTTTTGTGATTCATGTTCCATGATGTCAGTTGACCCTTTGAAGTACCAACTGCCTTATCCTGTGCAAATGTCAGCAGCAGAGAGGGGGATGGGGCAAAGGGACTGACATTCCACATGCTGTTTCCAATCAAATCCTTTGCAGGCTTGATGTGCCAGGTTGGGTCAACAGATAAGGAACAACAACGCCTTTAGGCTGAAGCCTTTACACCAGTAATCTGACCAAACAACTTTTTTTTTTAATGGTAATGGTTGCATGTTTATAAAAAGAAACAACAGAAAGTAGACTGAAAACTCCCGAGAAGTTGAGACTCGAGAGTTTCACACTCTAGACGTGGAGCACAGAGACCCAACTCTGCCGCCATGTTTGCAGAGTCAATTAAGAGACAGAAACCTGAGTCAGAGAAGAGTGGGGGATAAGTGGGCAAAGAGAATGCAAGCACAGACCAAGAGTGCAGGGAAAGACTGCAGGAGAGCGTGAGAAATGGACAAGGGTAAAAGAGAGAGAGAGAGACAGACAGAGAGAAGAAAATGAGGGGCCGGGAGAGAAAAGGTGGCCTGCATTTATATAGCACCTTTAACATAATTGAGCATCTTAATGGTCTTAGAATCATAGGATCCTTACAATGCAGATAGAAGCTTTTTGGCCCATCAAGTTTATACTGACCCTCCAAAGAGCATTTGCATTTACCGCGACTAACCCACCTAACCCGTACATCCTTGGGCACCATGGGTGATTTAGCACGGCAAATCCAACTAACCGGTGAGAGGAAACCAGAGCACCCGGAGGAAACCCACGCAGACTCGGGGAGAATGTGCAAACTCCACACAGACAGTCGCCCAAGGCTGGAACTGAACCCAGGTGCCTGGCGCCGTGAGGCAGCAGTTTGAGCTGCTGTGCTGCTCTTAACAAGAGTGATGCCAGTAAAAGCATTGTTGATACGGAGCCGCACAGGGAAATATCAGACCAGATGAACAAATGCATGATCGAAGAGGTAGATTTTAAGAAACATCCCAAGGGGAGGAGACAGGCAGGCAGACAGACATGGAGAGAGAATTTCAGAGCTTAGTAGGCAGCTAGTTGAAGGCACGACTGCCCTTGCTGAAATAATTATGATCAAACCAGAATCACAGATTGGAGACAGAGAAAAGAGGCGGAGAGTAAAAGTGATAGGGCGGGAGGGAGGGGGAAGAAAGCATGAATTGGAGAAACAGAAAAGGAGGGATGGGGAGATGGGAGAAGGGACGCGCACACTTTACACAAAAAGGAACTTTTTTTTTTACCACACTTGGATGAGTCCAGTTGGGCAGCTTCAAGGCCTTTAGATAGAATTGTTCATCCAGCTGGCTCTCTTGATTATAAAGAAAATTTAATTCCAGGCGAATTTCCTTCCCTCGGTTTCGCAGTCTTGAGAAATCAGGATGCTGTTTTAGACATTTTTAAAAACAAAAGAGCTCTAAAATCATTCCCTGCTTTCCAGCAATCTCCATCACCTTGATAATTCTTTAACAAGTCACCGAACCTTACTCGTCAAATTCAGACAAAACAACCAAGTTACACTTGATGTACTGAATTCATCCCTTTACAGTATTAGTCATAGCTCAGTGAATAGCAGTTGCACCTCTGATTCACAGAGAGTTCAAGTTCCACTCCTGATGTCTCAGCACAAGATTCTAGTTTGGTTTTCCCAGTGTGGTAGCAACAGAGTGGCATAGAGTCATACAGATGTACAGCACAGAAATAGACCCTTTGTTCCAATTCGTCCATGCCGACCAGATATCCTAAATTAATCTAGTCCAGTTTGCTAGCACTTGGCCCATATCCCTCCAAACCCTTCCTATTCATCTCCAGCTGCCTTCTAAAATATTGCAATTGTACCAGCCTCCACCACTTCCTCTGGCAGCTCATTCTATACACGTACCACCCTCTGTTTAAAAATTGCCCCTCAGGTTCATTTTAAATCTTTCCCCTCTCACCTTAAACCTATGTCCTTTAGGTTTGGGACTCCTTTACCTTGGGGAAAAGACCTTGTCTATTTACCCTATCCATGCCCCTCATGATTTTATAAACCTCTGTAAAGTCAGCCCTCCGCCTCTGACGCTCCAGGGAAAACAGCCCCAGCCTATTCAGCCGCTCCCTATAGCTCAAACCCTCTAATCCTGGCAACATCCCTGTAGGTCTTTTCTGAACCCTTTCAAGTTTCACAACGTTAAAAATCACACAACACCAGGTTATAGTCCAACAGGTTTATTTGGAAGTACTAGCTCTCGGAGCGCTGCTCCTTCATCAGGTGGTTGTGGAGAATAAGATCATAAGACACAGAATTTATAGCAGAAGGGTTAATGTCATATACATTAAACAAATTTAGATTAAGTCTTTCATTTTTTAAATATATGATTACAGCTCCATGAAACTGTAACTTCTGCTATAAATTCTGTCTTATAATCTTATACTCCACAACCAGCTGGTGAAGGAGCAGCGCTCTGAAAGCTGGTACTTCCAAATAAACCTTTTGGACTATAACCTGCTGTTGCGTGATTTTTAACTTTGTCCACCCCAGTCAAACACCGCCATCTCCAAATCAAGTTTCACAACATCCTTTCTATAGCAAGGAAGGCAGAATTGCACACAAGCCTTGCCCTGCAATTTCCTCCCAGTGAAAATGTATCTAATTCCTTCTTTTAAAGTTATGTAGTGTGACACATGCCATTTGGTTGGTTAGCTTGATGAGATGGCTACAGTGGAATGCATTGACAGTGTGTGCCCAACGTGTGCAATTCCTGATGAAGGCTTTTTTCCGAAACGTCGATTCTCCTGATGCTGCTTGACTTGCTGTGCTTTTCCAGCACCATGCTCTCGACTCTGACCTCCAGCATCTGCAGTCCTCACTTTCTCCTCGTGCGAGTCCTGACCCCATTCGACTGGCATTAACTTAGAGGCCAGACCATTTGGCTTGTACTCCACTTGGTGCGCAGCAAATTATATACCAATTGCCTCTGCTCCTTCACAAAATTACCATTATTTGGAATAAACGATAGAGATAGCCCAGTATAAATTTGGAGCAGAATGGCCATCTGTGTTAACTGTATATCAATTAAAAGGTGGATATTAATTGAGGGAGCAGCTGTGTGTATCCACTTTTACTTACTGTTAGAGTGGGAAGTGTATAAAATGCAGTTCCTCACTGAAAATAAAAACTAGCCCCCACTATTCTATCCTTTGCTACTTGGTGTCATGAACCTGGACCTTTTTATTTTAAATGAAAATTCTTGGTCGCGACGGGAATCATAACCTTGTCAAAACTCTGATGGCCAAGCTGGATGAGTTGTAATGAGAGGATTTGATTATTCTTTACCCATATTCAGCGTGACCTCTTCTATGTAGGATATTTAGCCACTCACAGGACAGTAAAGAATTTCAGCTGAAGCGAAGAATGATACAAGTGCAGGAGAAAGAACCAAAAAGGCTCCTTTTCGATGTACAACCTTGCATTGGTAATTACCAGACCCACTCCCTCTCTGGATAGCAGACAACAGAGACAGTACTTACAGACTGAAGGGTTTCTTTGTTGTGCTTGTCCTGCAAACAATAAACCAACCAATCAGAAATGGTGCACATTTCTTAAAAGAAAGAATTAACCATATTTACTTGTACATTGCTGGGGCAAGAGCAAGAGACTCACCTCCATCTGATACACGTAGAAAGCCATCATTGGACTCAACACACAGATAATGCCTCTGTTTACTCAATAGGAGTGTACATCCTCTGATCGGTGAATAAAGTTGCCTCAGAGTCAGGTTCAAGCCCTACTCTAGAGACGTGGCTTCAGAATCAATGCTGACATTCAATACTCTCTCACTCCAATGTAATTTTTCACAATTGTGCATTTGAAAGATGAACAGGGGTGCTCACCCAGATTAAGTTAATAATTATTGCTTAAACAAAATCTATCCGGGGGAGCTTACTGTGATCAAACTTGCTACCATGCTTCCAACAGTGCTCATACTTCAGAACTTGCTCATTGGCTACAGCCACCAATTGTAGCACAACTGAGGACACTGTTACCTTGAGTCGGTAAGTTCTGGGTTCAAGTTCCATTCCAGTACCCAAGAACAAAATTCAAGGCTGACACTCCACTGGAGTACTGAGACAGTGCTGCAAAGCCAGAGATGCGGCCCCACACAGGAGACTCTAAATTGAGGCCTTCTCTGGAGGATGTTAAACATCACACGGCACTAATTCTCAAAGAAGGTATGAGGAATTATCCGCTGTGTGTCCTGACCAATACTTATCCCTTGTCAGGAAAACAAAGATAAGCTGGTTATTGCCGTGTTGCTACTTACGGGAGCCTGCGTTGCGCAAATCGGTTTTACTTACTGCAGTACAAATGACAACATTTCAGAAAAATACTTCATTGTTTGTCAAGCACTTTGAGACACTCATTGTGGTTACTTGAAATGTAAAAAGATCTTTTAACTCACCAGGAGGGCCTTAACTGAATCACTAATATTATTTTTCTCATTTTCTAATTTCTCGATTTCCGCCTTTGTTTTCACCAATTGTTTCCACATAGCGACCTATTGGGAGGGAATAATTGAAAACAAAATTCAGATCAGTATGTCTCATTCACCAGTTTTACTAGCTTTTCTATCTGGGTTGGAAATATATCACTGTTCCTTTACTGGGGTGGGTAAAACTTGGATTCAAGGTGGCACCAAAACCGGGCGACTCCTTGCGACCTCCCTACAGCAGATCTTATTCTAATATTTCTTATAAGCATTCCACACTTTTAAACCAAAATTCTAAGTCTGTAAAAATCACTAATAATGATCTTTTAAATTTACCTACAGGTCTGAGGGATGTCGATCTTTCTTCGTGCACCTCCTATGCAGCGTAACCTGGATGCCTCTGTCTAAGCACCCTATGATCAGTATATCATTGCTTACTATGATCTGCCTGTACTGCTCGCTAACAAAGGTTTTCACTGTACTTGGGTACATGTGACTATAATAAATCAAATCAAAGTCTTGGAATTCCCTCCTCAACAGCACTGTGCGTGCACCAAAACAAACTGCAGCAGATCAAGAAAGTAACTCATTGCCACCTTGTCAAGGGACAATTAGGGAGGAGTAACAAATTTTGAGAAGATTTGTAGCTCAGGTTGAGGTTCTCGATGTAGGTTTGCTCGCTGAGCTGGAAGGTTCGTTTTCAGATGTTTCATCACCATCTAGGCAAGTGAGCCTCAGAATGAAGCACTGGTGGTGTACAAGCATAGGCATTCCAACTGGAAAATTAATCAACAGATATATTGACTTGGATCTCATTTACCACCCCTTAGAAAATAGAAACAGGAAATGACATCACTATAGAAAATGATGTCACCACAGAAAGTGACATCACCAACTCAAGGAAACTCAAACAGATAAATAGAAAGCCATCTATACCACCAGGGCTTCATCCAGAGGCTCAGTGAAGATGCTACTTAGTATGGTGACAAAACATCTGAAAACGAACCTTCCAGCTCAGCGAACAAACCTACATCCAGGAGTAACAAATGCTGACCTAAGCAGCAAAATTGAATGAAAACAGAAAGAAGTCTGACAATGAGTGGAAGATTTGAGAGAGGTGGAACCATCCAAATACTGGAAGACCAACAAGTTTAACTATTTCAGAGCACAAACTCTTTCCCTTGTCTATTACCCACCTCAACATTGTCATGAAATGGTTGACTTTCAGTTCAGCCAACCCATTTTCAATTGCTCATCGCTCCAATTATCACCAACTAACAACTCGTCTTCCCTTGCTTACTATTAACAATCCTTTTCTGTACCAACCCTTTTCTCTTTCTCTGGGTTCCTCCACCTATCTGCTCACTCCTTCCCCTCCCTCACATCAGCATAAATATCACTTTTTCTTAACTGCTATCAATTTCAGTAATACAGCAAGGGAACAGTTCCTTTGGTCCTCCCAATTCACGACAACCATGTTCCCAAACTAAACTAGTCCCACACACCTGACTGGCTCATATCTCTCCAAACCGTTCCTATGCATGAACTTAGCTAAATGTCTTTTAAACATTGTACTATATTTGCATGCACCACTTTCTCTGGCTGTTCATTCCACACACAAACCACCCTGTGTGAAAAAGTTGCCCATCAGGTCCTTTTTAAGTCTTCCTCCTCTCATCTTAAAAACATGCCCCCTAGTTTTGAACTCCCTCACTCTATAGAAAAAAACCATGCTATTCACTTTATCTATACCCCTCATTATTTTATTAACCTCAATAAGGTCATCCCTCAACCTCTTACATTCCAGTGTTAGTCGTCCCAGGCTTTCCAGTCTATTTTTATATCTCAAACCCTTCATTCCCAGCAACATCCTGAATCCTTTCCAGTTTATCCTTCCTGTAACAGGGTGACCAGAACTGAACCCAGTACTCCACATAAGGTCTCACCGTGCTGTACAACCTCAACATGATGTCCCAACTCCTCTACTCAAAGGTCTGCAGAAGAGTCACTCAACTTGAAACGTTAATCCCACTTTCTCTCTTCACAGAAGTCGGCCGACCTGCTGAGTTTCTCCAGCAACGTCTGCGTGGCCCTGAGACCTAGTACTGTTTGGATGGTGTTGCAGGGGGTCATAGACATGAACGGTACAGAAACTGATCCTGCAGTCCGACAAATACATACTTGCGCCTACTCTTTGCAGAAGGTCTGCTGTCATGGTATATCATGTGGGCGGCACGGTGGCACAGTGGTTAGCACTGCTGCCTCACAGCGCCAGAGACCAGGGTTCAATTCTTGCAGGGGGTCATAGACATGAACGGTACAGAAACTGATCCTGCGGTCCGACAAATACATACTTGCGCCTAATCTTTGCAGGTCTGCTGTCATGGTATATCACGTTATGGTATAAACCATGTATCATGGTTTGTCTATCCTGTCCTCCTCGGGACAGGAGCAGGCCATTCAGACTGTTGAACCTGCTCGGCCAACTCAATCATAGAGATGTACAGCACGGAGACAGACCCTTCCAGGCTTGTTCATGCTGACCAGATATCCTAAATTACAGTAATTTAGTCCTATTTGCCGGCATTTGGTCCATAAACCTTTCCTATTCATATACTCATCCAGCTAGTGGGGATGGTTAAGGATACGGGGTGAACTCACGATGTCAGCCACATCGTCCCCGGTCAGCTCGCCCTTGCGATTCCGCACATTATCCAGCACCGCCTGGGTATTGCTGCAGACCCGCCCCATGTCCAGCTGGGGCCTGTCTGAATAGCCATCCCTCACATGGTCATATAGGCTGCTCCTGCGGCAGTAGGCCCGGAAAAAGGGGCAGCGGCCGGGGTCCTGCCACCGGGCAGCAACCGCACGGCTCCGGCTACTCAAGGCCCGGGGGACGAGGCCCGAAAAGAAGACCCATCCCTGGAGCAGCCGCTTGCACCAGGGCGCCGCCATCTTGCTAACCTTTGACCGCACGTAACGCGATGACGCAATAGAATGGGCGGGTCTGTTTGTAATGCCCCCTTCCAGCAGACTCCAGCAAGAAAGAATCCTGTAGTGGCTATTTAATGCTAAATATCTTGTTTAAGGTCTCCAAACCTTTTTAACGTATTGGTTTCCAA
The DNA here is from genome assembly GCF_004010195.1 of Chiloscyllium plagiosum. Classification (NCBI taxonomy): domain Eukaryota; kingdom Metazoa; phylum Chordata; class Chondrichthyes; order Orectolobiformes; family Hemiscylliidae; genus Chiloscyllium; species Chiloscyllium plagiosum. The sequence continues at coordinate 5,055,517 of NC_057750.1, read as the reverse complement.
ATACTATGGGAAAAAATATTGATATCACTGAACTACAGAATGCTTACAGCACCAAAAGAGACCATTCAGCCCATCATGTCCATGCTAGCTCTCTAAGAGTAACTCAACTCTGTGCCTGTTCCCCAGCCATGCAATTTTTTGTTTCTCTTCTGATAATTATTTCTCTTTAGAATGCCTTATTGAATACACCTTGTTCAGACAGTGCATTCTAGATCCTAACCACTTATAGAGTCATAGAGATATACAGTACGGAAACAGACCCTTCAGTCCAACTTGTCCATAAGACCACAAGAGCAGAAATTAGGCTGTTCAGCCTATCGAGTCTGCACTGCTATTCAATCATAGCTGTTAAATTTCTCAAACCCATACTCCTGCTTTCTCCTGTAACCTTTGATCCCCTTATCCATTGTGACCAGATATCGTAAATTAATCTCATCATTTACCAGCCTTTGGCCCATATCCCTCTAAACCTTTCCGAATCATGTTCCCACCCAGATGCCTTTTAAATGTTGTATCTGTCTCCACTCCTTCCTCTGGCTGTTCTTCAATCGCTTTAAGTCAGTGTCTTAGTGTTATTGATTCTTCTGAGGACAGAAACAATTTCTCCCTACCTACTCTTTTGAAGACGCTTACAATTTTTAACATCATAAGCAAACCTCTTCAAAATTGTGTCCAAAAAGACATTGCTCGTCCAGTCTATCCACATCACTGAAGTTCCTTATTCTTTGTTCATGCTAAATCTACTTTGCATTCTCTCTAAATCTTCAACATCCATCCAAAAGTGCAACATCCAGAACTATCACACTATTCTACAATAATGATTGAATATTATTTAGATGAAATGTATATTCTCTATAATTCAGACCTACACTTATTGCATATTCCTATTTGTGCTCAGCTGAGTGGCATGCCTGGATATCTCAGACTGTTAAGAGTCAAATTGTTGTGGCAACATAAACAGAAATTGCTGGAGAAACTCAGCTGGTCTGGCAGCATTTGTGAAGAGAATGGAGAGTCAATGTTTCGGGTCCAGAGACTTTTCATTAGAAGTCTGGAGTCATATGTTGTCAGTCATGCCAAGTAAGTTTGGCAGAATTCCAAAGGATATTATAGTCAGAGAGTTGTACTTTAAGGAAACAGACCCTTTGGTCTGACTTGTTCTTGCCAACCAGATATCCTAAATTAATCTAGTCCCATTTGCCAGCATTTGGCCCATATCCCTCTAAATCTTTACTATTCATGCACCCATGCAGATGCCTTTTAAATTTTGTAATTGTACCAGCCTCCACCACTTCTTCTGACAGCTCATTCCATTCATCCACCGCCCTTTGAGTAAAAAAGGTTATCCCTCAGGTCTTTTTAAAATCTTTCCCTCTCAACTTAAACCTCTGCTGTCTAGATTTGGATTCCCTTACCCTGGACAAAGACTTTGGATGTACACGCCCCTGATGATTTTTCAACCTCTATAAGGTTCTGAGGAATGGTCACTCGACCCAAAATGTTAACTCTGATTTCTCTCCACAGATCGTGCTGGGCTTTTCCAGCAATTTCTGTTTTGTTGTTAAAAAAAAACACACAACACCAGTGTGAGAAACAGAACTCACTCACAAGTCAATCAGCCTGAGACAAAGCCTTGGAAACAAGAACAATTTATTACAGCCTTGCAAGAACCGGACGCTTCTGCAATCAAGCAGAAATGCGCGCGAAAATAGAGCATATTAGCTTTCTTATTCAGTTTTCCCATCCTATCATAAGCCAATTACCTCACTTCTTAGTTATTTTCTTATCTGGCCATCCTGCTGTCCTTGTCTGCATTCTTTGTTCCTTGTTTGTTACAGCTTGTTCTTTTATCCAGTTTCTCTTATCATACTATAAGCTTTATTGTGAAATACCTCTGCTGCTTCTTTTTGTGGTCAACTACAACACTTTAAAGTTATTTCCTAGCTTAAAACTATTTTCTTTAAAAGACCCCTTATATTCTGTTGTGGTTCTGTTCGCCAAGCTGGGAATTTGTGTTGCAGACGTTTCATCCCCTGTCTAGGTGACATCCTCAGTGCTTGGGAGCCTCCTGTGAAGCGCTTCTGTGACAGAACCTCCACATCATGTTTTATTGTTGTTCTGTAAGGTCACCTGGCAGCCTCCAATGCTCCAGGGAAAAGAGCAGAGCCCCAGCCAATTCGGCCTCTCCCTGTAGGTGAGTTTTTATGACAATAAGTAGTTTCTTGGTCAGCAATACTGAGAGTTGCCTTTAATTCCAGTTTTATAAATCGAACAAATTCACAGATCAGTGGACATAGCCTCTGGGTTGACAGTGCAATAACACACCCATTGTCGTAATGTGGAGGTGCCCGTGTTGGACTGGGGTGAACAAAGCTGACAATCACATAACACCAGGTTATAGTCCAACAGGTTTATTTGGAAGCACTAGCTTTCGGAGCGCTGCTCCTGATAAAGCTATCTGATGAAGGAGCAGTGCTCTGAAAGCTAGTGTGCTCCCAATTAAACTTGTTGGACTATAACCTGGTGTTGTGTGATTTTTAACTCTGACAACCATTGTCAATATTGCAAATGAAGGGAAGATTTTAAACAAGTCATTTCAAATAAAATAGGTTTCTCCTTCACTTTTCCCTGAATGGCAGGTAAACCCAAAGTGGCTGTAAGTTGTTGTTGTTGTTGTTGAGCAAGTTTTCCCCCAGTCGGGCCTGCGGTCACGTGACGGGGCGGGGTTTAAGGCTGGCGGAAGTGACGTAACGGAGAGGTCAGGGGCCCGGGTCGGAAGCAGCTCGAGCGGCGATGGACAACTCGGCCAAGGAGCGGGAGGCGATGGGCCTAATGGCCGAGGCCGAGAAGAAAGTCCGCTCGGCCCGCTCCTTCATCGTCTCCTTGTTCGGGTGAGAGGGTCTGCGCGGGAACCGGGGGTGGGGGTCTGCGCAGGGGCTGGTGTATAAACCCCCAGGGGGGGGTCTGTGCAGGGGCTGGTTAGTAAACCCCGG
>NC_057750.1:5027852-5052357 GCF_004010195.1 Chiloscyllium plagiosum | reverse complement strand
TGGTGTATAAACTCCCCTGGGGGGGGTGGGGGTCTGTGCAGAGAATGGTTAGTAAACTCCCCGTGGGGGTGGGGGTCAGGGGTCTGTGTGGGAGTTGGTGTATAAACTCCCCTGGGGGGGGGGTGGGGGTCAGGAGCTGGTTAGTAAACCCCTGGGGTGGGTCTGTGCAGGGAATGGTTAGTAAATCCCCTGGGGGGGTGGGGGTTTGTGCAGGGAATGGTTAGTAAACTCCTGGGGGTGGGAGGGGGAGTGGTCTGTGCAGCGGGTGGTTATTAAATGTGCAGCCTGCTGTAGGTCCCTGTTTAATAAAACCCTAAGGGGAGGTGTCATTGTACAGCCTGTTAGCCCTTCTCCAGGTTCCTATCTGGTGCTGGTTTGAGTGTACCTGGTAGACCTGGTTAATACCATCTGGGGATAATATGTTGAAAGAGGGGTATTTGCAAAGCTTGGTTAATAAGTGGTGGAGTTTGTGGGGTTGATGTTATTGCAGGGCCAAGAGAATAAAACCTGAGGAAGGTAGTCCCTGCGGTGCTGGTTATTAAAAGCTTTCAGTGGAGGCTACATTGGAGCCTGATAAACATTGTCAGGGGGTGGTTGTTATGCCTGGCCTCCAGTGGGTTATCTTATGGTGTTTGCCTTTAGCTCTTGAGCCAGTAATCTAATCTGGCACGTCAATATTGCATATCGAGCGGTTTCTTGTCTACGATGTACACCCTAGATTTCGTCTACGCAATCAGATCTTCATGTTCTAGTGGTATGAATCAATTATGGATATTCAATTCATCCCTTAACCTTAATTGATTGTGTATCTTGTTTGCTGTCTATATGCGTTGACTTAAGTGAATTCTTAAAAAGTGACTGGTCAGAAATGCCCTTTGAAGATATGACACACTGAATTCATTTGTTATAGCACAAACTATGATCTTCAGGGTTCAGAAGTTCCAGGGTGCATTATTTCTGAAAGATCCTGTGCCCCTTGGCAGTGATAGATTGAGGTCTGCATGATTTTAATAATATTGATTAGGCTCATCTGTGGAAAAACTCTGCTCATTTTGCAGCTGACCTGTTCTAGGAAATGAAGGATTTTCTTTTAAATTGCCCAATTTAGTTTAATAAACATCTTATCCCTTCAGGGATCTAAAATCAATGTGTGCCTTTTTAAATAAGGTTGCATTTTATTCCTAAAATAATGCATTGGACAGTTTAACTAGGGTGAAGTTTAAAGCTGATTAGGGATTAATTTTGATATGGTTTTCTTTCCTGACTACCTTGTAACTAACAAACTGTTGAGTTCAGTTGACAGCCTGCACCAGTTCTATAGTTCTATTTGGAAAGGAAATGTTGCTTTTATAGAGCTCCTTCTACGACTTCTGGATTTCTCATAGCATGTGACAGCCACCAGAGTTCCAGGTCTTTGGAATATTGTGATAAAGGAGAGAGGCTGTGTGAATTTGACTGTTGAAACACTCAAAGTTAAAATAATGTGGAAAAGCCATGGATATATGTTTATATCTTGTTATTAGACTAACTTGCAATTTCAAGACTGGATTCATCTCCTGAAGTGTTAGCTATAATTAACATTTTTGGATGTGTTTTGATAGTTCTCTGGGGCAGGTGAAATTTGAATCTGGACCTCCTTGCCCAGAGGAGGGGTGCTACCTGTGTACCTCAATGACCTGAAATATGAATTATACCCGTGTGCTCTTCATCTGTTTTGTCACAGATCCTAATTGTCCCATCAATGAATATTGCAACCACAGTTTTGTACAGTTTTAGGTATTAGGTATTCAGTAGTAGGTATTCTATTATAATCCAGCTTCAGGTTCTTCAATTGAGCAATGATTTCATAATGATCTTAAACACAATTTTTCAATGACATCATTCCATTGAACTGAAGTCCAGTGGAAGACAATGGGGTCAAGTACGTAGCCACCTTCAGTAATGAAGGACTGGCAGCAAGTTACATTTCATGTCCATGATCTACAATTCACCATCCAGAGCTCCTGAACTGAGCATGTGACAGCACATAGTGCAGTACTTAGCTGCTTTTGAATGCTGTCTACCTTTTGTAATAAAGGGCCCAAAGGGAGACTGCAGTTTAGCTCTGAAAAGTTTTTGTCTCAGTTGGATTTACCGAGAATCTTGACTTCAGAGCAATCTGTATTTGCAGTGGGTATCAGGCTGGAGAAATTACCATCGTATGTTTGCTTTTTGAGTAGTTTTAGCACCAGAGTCTTGAACAAAGTATGCACAGGACCACAGCAATGGAGCTGACTTTTTTGCCCTTCAATCCTATTGTCATCTGGTGGCTGATCTAAACCTAATTCTATAAATCCAACATTTCTTCATTATTCCTTTATCTCCCTTAACAATTGTTAATCAGTTACCTTTGTGAAAGAATTGAAAGCCTGCCACTTAGTGTAAAGTGTTCTCCAAGCTCTGCCTGAAAAGTTTGGTCTAACCTCAAAACTGTGCTACCTGAACTATGACCCAACCAGCAGAAATGAATCTCTTCCCAGTCTATCTGATTTGTTACTAATATCTGGAAATAATAAAGTCAGTAAAACCAACAACTGTTGAGACACCTTTCTTAAAATCGGACAATTCTGTGGCTAATGCCAACAAATCCAGCAAGTTACATCCATCCAGGGGTTTGCACCTTCCTTCTTACTAAGGTTCTGAACTCTCTTGCAACCCTTCTTCCTTCATGCAAACTCACTCTGTTTAATAGTGTTCTAATAGAGCATGTTTATAGTTTCCAGATGAGTGCTCTGCAGAGGTTGTACTGATTAATTAAGACTGGCGCCATCACCTTAGTCAGATGCTTGAGTAGCATTTTGTTTGTGCCAGCATTGCAGTATCCGCTATTCAGCTTATTAGTCTGCCTGAGTTGGCAGTCACTTGGCTGAGGAAGTCTAGTCTGCTGGCATTTTCCTGGCTAGAAGTATGCTTTAAAATTGTTTTTATGCATTCTTTAGGATGCAGTCAGCAAATGGTCAACTCTTGGTGTTCTCCCTACTTTGCTCTATAATAAACTGATGTTGCTTGGGATGGTGTGTCCTTTTAGTCACACACCCAAAGTTGTGGAATTTCCGCTTCTCGAGCAGCCTATTTAAATTTTTTCTTAAAACCCACTCCTTTGAGTTTCTGAGCAACTGTCCTGGTTCAAAATTTGTCCTTGGGGAGTTTCCTTATGTTAAAGGAGCCCTGCAAATGCTTAAACAAAATCAGAAATTGTTGTCAGACTTGTGGAGTTTTACAACATCTGTGGAGAGAAAGCAGAGTTAATGTTTCTGGTCCAGTGACCCTCCAAACAACTTTTTTTTTCAAAAGGTTCTTAAGCGAATCTGCACTTTAGACACTTGTGCATAATTCATGTTGGTGCTTCAGTGCAGAAATACCATACGTTTCTGAAGCTGCTATAATGAGGCAGCAGTGGCATTCAAGTGAATATTTCAAGTGCAGGGAAATGTTTCTCAGCCGAACAATTTAATTTTCTTTTTATCTAACTTCTGTGGGATTCTACAGCACAAAGCAGGCCATTAGCCCATCAAACCCACACCAACCCTCTGCAGAGCATCCCCCTCCCTATAACCCTGCATTTCCTATAGCTTATCCACCCAGTCTGGATGTCGGGGCATTTAGCATGGCCAATCCACTAATCTGCACATCTTTTGACTGAAAAGTCATTGCTGAACCAGTTGGGTTTTTATGTCAATCCAGCAGTTTTCATGGTTTTTTTCACATCCCACAGTTGATCGTATTCATTCAGTTCAATTCTGCAAATTGCTTTTGTCTCTTTTTTTTGCCTCCCTTCTATTTTTGCATTTTAACACCATTAACTAAGGTGTTTGAAAGGGAGGATTTTGTGTGAAATCTACATTCCATCGAGACCTGAGTATCTTTAGATTTTGAAATTGCTATATTTCCTGGCATTAGAGGATGGGTGGGCAAAGAATTTCGTCACATGTTCCATGAAAATTTTCCAACCATTTAATTTGACTGCTAACTGCTTCAGGCTGTCTCTTGATTGTAAAGATAATCTGCAAGGAACACTTTTTGTCTACTATTTGGTTAACTTTAAGTAATGAAAGAAAACATTCCCAGTTTCAGTAATGCTTCAAGTAGATGTGGGTCAATATTTTTTAATACTTTGCCATGTCATTGTAAGTCCAGTTAATTGCTGGAATCTTGGATTTGCTTCTTTGTGGCTCCTACCAAAAAAAATTTGAGTTAAACTTCAAGGAGAAAGGTTTACCAGTTCCTCCCTGCCCATACCTCCAGCTTTCAGAATTGTGAAGATCTGTAGCTTGGGTTGTGATTAACAACTTCAATCAGTTCGCCAAGCTACCTAATTTTCTTGCAAACATTTCGTCCGCCTTCTGAGTGACATCTTCAGCGCTGTCTAGCCTCCAGATGAAGCGCTGTCATTGAAACTTGTCACCAGAATACACTAGCATCACTTGTAACAAAACATGATCAGTGATATCAGTCAATACACCTTGACAATGAAGGACACTAATTCAACTGGGAAAATATTACGATACTGGAAAAGGCTAAACAAAGACAAGCTTAGGAATTCCTGGAGGCCTGGTATTCATCTATTGGTACCATAACCACGTTGAAATAGACCCCATCTGCAGACCACTACACTATATAAACAGAAGTAGACCCAGTTAAAAATCTCACAACACCAGGTTATAGTCCAACAGGTTTAATTGGAAGCATACTAGCTTTCGGAGTGCCACTCCCAATCACCTGATGGAGTAGCGCTCCGAAAGCTAGTGTGCTTCCAATTAAACCTGTTGGACTATAACCTGGTGTTGTGATTTTTAACTTTTGTACAGTCCAGTCCAACACTGGCATCTCTAAATCAGAAGTAGACCCACCTGCCACAACAGACAGAACCGTATACATTGGGTCAAATCGCCACAGTGCTTCATCCTGAAGATCTCACCAGGAGAGTGACGAAACGTTTGCAAGAAAAACCAGCTCTGTGAACCGGCCAACAACTTGCAGAATACTATGGGAGAATTGGTAGCTGTTCCAAAAGTCTGTGTTCATAAAGCAGAAAAAAATTCAGAAACAAACCAATGTTGGTTTTTATTATGCAGTATGCACTCAAGGTCTAGCTGCCTTAAATCTTTGGGAGTGTGCAGATTCATTCTGTTTTGAGCTGCAGCTATTGATGCTAGAAGCTGAATGTAAATTGCTGTTTATCCTAATGGGATGGGCCTGGTATTGTTTCAGGCATTTCTCATGGTCTGTCAACCTCTCAGCAGTAAAATGTGTGCCATTGTCTTGGATAGCTTTGGATATCTGGGATGTACGTGAGCTGGGATGTTTAATCTTAATCTAGAAGCAGTAGCTTTCATGTAATCCTTATTATACTCACGGTGTGTAAATTGCAAAACCAGTGTCTGTCTTGCATCAAGGTTTAATTTGGCAACATGTTGAAATATTTGTGCCACCTGACAAATTTGATTCTTTTGAAAAACTGTTTTCCACTGGAGGGAAGCTGCTGTCTGCCAGCGAAGGAGGGCATATATTTATTTAACGTCTTTCGCAATCTCTCTGGAAACCTTTAAAGTGCTTTACAGCTGATCAAGTATTTTACAATACTGAGGAGTTTTTTAATATCAGAAACATGGCAATCAATTTGTGCACAGCAAGATCCCACGTGATTTGTAACCATTACAAAAAATGACCTGATTTGGTGGTTTTGTTTTTGCCAAGATGGAAATATAGAGTAGAACACTGGAGAGAATATCCCTGCTCCTCTTCAGAAGAGTGTTACGTGATCACTGAAATATCGCTTGGAAATGGCCACAAGTCCTGAGAATGAGGACTCGAGTCCCTCATCCTTTTGTATTCTAGTTTAGTCATTCAAAGGATCTGTGAAAATAGCAAATACAGTTTGTTCAGACCAATTATTTCCAAAATATAATCATTCAATCTAACTCCATTTCACTGTTTTTAGTTTTTTTCTAGAGTTGTGAGATTAAATAGCTTTTAGTTTTAGAGTTCCGGTTTCCCTCTCCGTATTAGAATGGCTATGATATGCTTTATTAAAATCTAAAATATTCATTGATTCCAAATTGTGTATAATAGAATCCCTACAATGTGGAAGCATGCTATTTGGCCCGTCGAGTCCACACTGACTATCCAAAGAGCATCCCACCCAACTCCATACCCAACCACCCTGCATTTTATCATGGCTAATCACCTAGCCTGCACATCTCTGGACACTGGGGCAATTTAGCATGGCCAATTCACATAACCTGCAAGCTTTGGATTGTGGAAGCAAACTAGAGGAAACCCACACAGATATTAGGAGAACGTGCAGACTCCATAAAGTCACCCACAGCTGGGATCCATGGTGCTGTGAGGGAGCAGTGCTAGCCACCATGCTGCTTGTGTATTTCAGAAATATGATGTAGAGTTTACGTTCTTCCTCTAATTGCAGAATGATTGTCTTTTGATGAGAGTCTGTGCCTTTTGTAGGGAAAGGGAAACTAATTTGAGGCTATGTTTACTGTTCTCCAAGCTAGACTGTTTTTAAGATTGTATGGTTAAGAAAAGGGTTTTTGTTTTGAAGAAGCTGATGATGTAGAGCACTTTAGAAATGCAAACAGTGTTTTTGAGGGTGGTCATGCGCTGAGATGACATCACTCCCTATAACACTGCTGCTTATTTGAACAAAATACTTCAATTTCCAGTGGACAAAGGGCTTATTGTTGTCCAGTTGTAAACGCCGTCTCGGACTATGCCCGCTCAAAGATCATTGTCCTATGCAGCCTGCTGTGCCAGAAATATTCACCTTGATCACTGCTCAATTCAAGTTCTTCCTCCAAAGCTATTTCAGCACCCTTGGATTGGTCAATTTCCTGAGTAGATTATGTAACCGGTGTATATTTTCCATGAGGAATAGTGATGAAATGTCAGAACACCCTATTTGTCATTGGGCAACCACAATTCCTCATCTTAATTGGATCTCCAGCCAGATGGTGAATTATGAAACTAGATGCAAATCCTTTTCTTTATGGTTGCTTGATTTACAGAATCTCTCAGGTCTCTCTCCTACCTGATGACCATTGTCCCAAGTGTCTTTTCACTACTGTTATCTGAATATGTTGATTAAGAATAGCTATGTTCTAGCACATTTCTGTAGCAGGTGGGACTTGAACCTTCTAGCCTGGAAGTAGGAGCTACAGTCGCCTAATCAAATTGAATCAATTAATCAAGTCAACCTCAAGACATTCTATACTTTTTGATCAGCCAATTGGTTTTAGTTTTATTGCTATAATGGTCAACCCCTTAAAGGGGTGTTATAACCAAAACGCAACTTTAACACAATTAAGTACACACAATTTTGTAGCTGGTTATGTCCTTCAACCCCTGCCACATTGATTGGAGGAGGCCTCCAGAAAACTGATAGACTACAGTCGGGCATTATAATAAAACTTCAAAATAACGTCTGCAGGCTAAAACTAAACTTGTTTTGGGGAATGATTTTCATTCCAGTTCCTGCAGTACCCAATGGTCATTGAAGGAGTCTTCCTTTGTGTGCATGAGAATCTATACTCTTCACCTGCATATCCTTAAATGTAATTTAAAAATAATAATGAAACTTCTCTTTCACACTGTTTCACAATCAACGTACAATGAATTCCTGGAAACGTTTCCTGGAATATAACCAGCTGTCTTTGGTTGTTTAGAAATGGTCAGTTTGGAAGAGTAGTGTGAGTAAGAGGTTTGACATTGTAGAGTCAGTCATAGTTGTCATTTTAAGGCAGCTTTGCAGGAGAGATGTGACCAATTGTTATGGACCAAACAAACCACCGCCCCCCCAAAAAAACACATCGCAGATTAGACTCGATCCTAACTTTTATATCCTAATGGAAGTGCCTTCCAGGTGTGACTTGATTTGTCAAACTACTTGGCTTTAAGTGGAACACACTGTCTACCTCCACCACAGTTAAAATACAGGCAAACAAAATTGGCATAACTTGAACTCTATCAAAATTAAATATTTTAACTACTACAACTGTTCCAATATAGCAGTATCCCTTGGTAAAGGCAAATTTGGGAAAACTGATTTCCTTCATTAGTCTTCTCCAGTCCAGGAGAAAAGGAAAATCTGCAATCTAGTAGCAAAGCGAAAGCTGTCTCTTTGCAGCAACAGAGAGCAAGCTGAATCTAGCAGCTTCAACTCCAAAACCCAACTTAAACAACTGAAAACAAAACTAAAACCCTGGGTCTGAGAACCTGACTCTGCCCACTCATGCTGCTTGTGTCTAATATTTGTATTAAAAACCCAAAGCTATATACTCTGCTTTCCATGGAACAGACATCTTTGCACCAGGTTTACAACATGCCTCTTTAAAAGACAGAACTAATCTCATCTCTTAAAGGCATATTTTGTCACAAAATAAACACATGGTGTTATCACAAGGGAGGGTGGGACTTCAGTTGTAATCAAGTCTGTGCCAAGTGTTTATGAAACTGGAGTTAGGAGGCCTTTCTAAATATCTTCCAAGATCCTGGATAAAATGACTTGGTGATGTTTTCTATTTTGGTAGCTTTTTATTCCATTCCAGGTTCCCCCAGATTATATATGTTATTTGATACAGAGTTATCTGAATGCATTCCCTCAGACCAAAATTTCAAGAATGAAAAGACTTTCATTTGTCTCTTGTAATCTTAAAGTTCCAAGGCACTTCACAGCCAACGAAATACTCTGAAGTGTGGTGACTGTTGCAATGTAGGATGTAAATTGCACACAAGATGCCACAAACAGCAGTGAATAATACCTCCGATATTAAAGGATATTGTGATATTGAAGGATAAATATTGGCCAAGACACTGGGGAGGACTCCAAGGGTCCTCCAGTTCTGACAATCTTTTGCCTCCATCCTGAGGAGGAAAAGCTGGGTTAACATCTAAGGCAGCATTGTTAGTGTCAGCTGGATTACTGTATACAGTAGTCTCCAGGTTAGGATTTGAGCTTGAAGCTTTCGGTGTAGCTGCTGCCACGGATTTGAGGCTACTACAGCTCCCTGCTGCATTTGTGCAACACTTTTTAGTGTCTCATCCTAAATGTCTTGAAGTTTCCAATCCAGTGGCAATTTCAGGTGGTTCTTTGTTGTGGGCTGGAGACTGGGAAAGAAACTTAGGCATTGTCACATTGTCCCTGTCCTGATTTTAACATCCTTCTTACTTTCTGTTCAGGGGGTCTTCTAGGTTAGAAGAAGCATGTGAAATGTACGCCAGGGCTGCTAACATGTTTAAGATGGCCAAGAATTGGAGTGGTAAGTATAGTTACCAAATGTCTCACTTGGGCTGCATTGTGACTGGCCAGTGTGTAATGTTGCTTGGTTTTCCTTAAATTATACTTGACAACCCACTTTGTCACAAAGTTAATTATCTGCTGTATTGGGAGCAGGGAGCCCACTGAAACAAGTGCAGGTCAATTTTACTTATCCTCAGAAAATATTAAATCCATTACTGAGTTTTAAGTGGAGAGAAATGTCAAATGATATGCTCTATATCCTATAACCGTCTTGGCCCGGGAAGGAAGGTGTTGAGCTGGCAAACCCTAAACATTAGTTGGTATTTTGCCATTTTGTTGTGTGTGGGATGGAGGTAAGAGTGTGCTAATGGCACGGGATTGGTAATTTGATAATCCAGAGGCCTAGGCTGGGGGCAAGGGTGTTCACATCTCACCGTGACAACTATTTAAATTCAACTCCTAAAATCTAGTTTCAGTGGTGTTGACCATGAAGCAATTGTCTTATTGTAAAAACCTGTCTCTGCAATGCTGGACTTTTTTTTTTATTTCTCTTTCTAAGCTCTTGTAACTAAAGAAGCTGGACCTAGCTATCTTTATACTGAAAGTGGTGCTTTATAAACTTTTCACTGTACTCATTTGAGTACATATGACAATAAAACTAATTCTAATCTCCTGTTTTGGAGAAAGAAATCTGCCATCCTAACCTGATCTGGTCTACGTATGGCTCCAGACCCACAGCAGTATGGTTGACTCTTAACCACCATCTGAAATAGTTGAGCAAACCACTCACTTCAAAGGCAAGCAGGGATGGGTAACTAATGACAACCACATCCCATGAAACAATAGAAGGGCTGGAGCCTTAAGCATGGGTGAAGCTCATGGGAAGAGCTGTCTTTTGTGATCTTTCACCTCAGAGAGGATGTGATTTTTGCTAAATTCTGACTGAGTCAGCTGCAAGTACCTGCCAGCACAGCTGGGTATTTCTGTTTAATAAGCAGTCAGTATTGGGGCCTCTTAGCCCAGAGTTCACTTGATTTGTAGAAAGAGCACAACTAGCAAATAGAAACACAGGCGTTATTCGTAAACTCTGGTAACCTAGCCCTCAAGGCACAAGAAATGATGTTTTAGATGCTGAGCAGAACTGTCTGCTCAACTCTGAATAAAGAGCAACCCCTCACAATCTATGGCCATGTAATCTTTTAAAAGATAAAGTAAGCTTGGATGTTCCCATTTTGGTTTTAGCACAGATAAAATTGCTTGATCAATTCAGTTGTATAGCACTTTTTTTATTTCCTGCACTTTTCTGGTCAGTATATAACTGAGAACCAAACTTTTTAAATGTGGACAGCAATGGCAGCATGTGGGTTTCTTACCCTGTCTACGTATAGATCTGGCTGCTACACTCCTGCAGCTGGATTTTTATTTGCCTTTGCATGGATTCAGCTTAAAACCTGAGTATCAGGGCTTATCGCCATAGTGATCTAAAAAAAAAAGCAGGAGTGACAAAGAAATGAAGGAGGCTTATACAAGTCTGTTTGATACATATACAAGCTTTTTCTGTTACTTAAGGATTATTTGCAGTCCCCTCTTTGAAAACTGAAGAGTGTGCGTGATCACTGCACTTTGCTATTTCTCTGTAGCCAGGGTAGACTGGTATTGACCCTTCCTAATGCGCGTATGTTTCTCTCTTTAGCTGCAGGCAATGCTTTCTGTGAAGCTGCTAAACTTCATCTCCACTTGCAGAGCAAACATGATGCGGCTACCAACTTTGTGGATGCAGGAAATGCCTTCAAGAAAGCTGACCCCCAAGGTAAATACGCTCAGCCTCCTGTTACAAAGTGACCATGCTTGCAAAGCCAAGAGCATGCAAATTAAAGCCTAAACATTCATCACTTAAAATTGCATTTTAAGTCACATTTTGATTGTAGGCTGGATCTCAACGCTATTATGTTCCTTTCTACCTGATGTGCAATCCAGCCACCCTGCTTCTCTTGTACTTTATTTAAGAAAAGTAATTATTCTGTAATTTTAGCTGTTTGTTCAGAGCGTCAACAGTAGCAGGGTGGTTAAAATGAGCATCCCACCTAACTAGCTGTAGATGACTTATTGTACAGGGTCAGATAAATGAGGACTTTACTAGCTTACTCGCATTCAGACAGTACATGCTGGCTTTAAGAGAGAAATTCTTCCTGTTTCTGTAGCAGTGCAGCAGTCTCCTCCCCTCATTTAAATGTCAGGTTGCAGAGGTACCTGATCCTGGAGGCTATGTAAACCGAACAGCAGTAGTGACTGTCATTTGTCGTCATACAAGCATAGTGCTGAAGGCCTCATGCTGTCTATTGGGAAGTTGGCAATCAATGTTAGGAAATCGGAACAGGAGTAGTCCATTGCTTGTTGCACCCTTAACTGGATTGTGGCTGATAGTCAACCTCAGCATTCTTTCCCCACACTCGGTGCCTCACAGTGCCAGGAACCTGGGTTTGACTCCACCCTCTGACAGTCTGTTTGTATATTCTCCCCATGTCTGTGTGGTTTTCCTCCGAATGCTCTGGTTTTCTCCCACAATCCAAAAGTGTGCAGGTTAGGTGAATTGACCATGGTAAAATTGCCGTATAATGTTTAGGGATGTGTAGGTTAGGTGCATTAGTCAGGGGAAATGTAAAGTCATAGGGTAGAGGATTGGGTCTGGGTGGGATACTGTTCAGAGGCTTGGTGTGGACTTGTTGGGCCAAATGGCCCGTTTCCACACTGCGAGGATTTATATAATTCCCTTAATGCTTGATAGATTTCTAGACACTAAAAACTAGAATTTTTTTTCTTGAAACTACTGACTAAGCTTCCACAGCTACCTGAGGTAGAGAACTTCAAAGATTCACCATCTTCTGAAGAATTTCCTCAGCTCGGTCCTAAATGATCTCTCTTATACTGTCAGAAATCATCGATCAGGTTGCTGGGGTTTGGGATAGGGATAGTACGGCTGAGAGGTGGAGTGAGAGGATTGGTCGAAAAGGTTATTAGTTTGGGGTGGATAAGCTTCTCATGGTCTTGTAGTGTAGAGGGTCTGGGGGAATTGTAATTAGTGCGAGGAATAAGTATGGGGTAAGCTGAGTAATTACTCAGACATTAGGCCATGTTTTTACCGTGTAACTTTTTTCTGTGTAACTATTTTACTTGATTTGGAAGGTTAAAATACAAATCCTAGTTTTAAATGAGATTTGCGTGGTTTCCAGGTATAGAGAAACTGAAGTGGAATTTTCAATTTCTGAGGGAATTTCTTTGGAGTCTGCTACAGTGGGGTCTCTACAAGGTCCCTGTGTACAGTTCCTACCTACAGTGCAGTAATGACTGGCCTTTGGAAAATCCAGACCCCTCCGAGACTGTACAGGACTGGCAGCAGGACACTGTTCCTGAACAATCAAAAGAGCAAAATAAAATTGATATTGCTGTTGTGTTTAACATTTTTAGCCCTTTTTGCGCAATCAAAAGAGGGAAGGGACGCTGGTGCACCACTCTGGTTGGAAATTCAACTGTCTTGTCACAACTGCAATCTGGGTGTATGTTCCTCCATCTCTCTGCTCAATTAAAGGAAAATTTGTGTTTGTTGCCAAAATTCAAAGGGATAAGCAACAAGCCCTTACATCAGAAAGGGCAGTAACCTTACATCTCTCATGCTACTGTTATGGACTAGGCTAGACCACTCAGAACATTAAGCAGGCAGCCCAGACCATAACTTTGCTATTTGCTTCAGTGTGTACAGTGAAAATTACCCGGAGTAAGTTAGCTAGGTTGACTACTAGATTTTAAAACAGACAAACATTTATTCATAAAATTATAGAATGAAACACACAAAGAACAGTAAAGAACCCCTACAGAACTCAGGCCAGATTGATTATGCTGTTCCGAATGTGCGCAACAGTTCCAATAAACAAACCCCCTTAAGGAAAAATGAAAGAGGCTTACAGGTCGAAGTTAGGGCAGAAAGGGAGAGTCTAGCTTCCACAAAGCTCACTGCTGAATTGCCTTAAACAAGACTTCGGCTTTCAGGACTGACCACTCCCCTTTCATTATACAGGTTACTTCTAAAACATAAACGCTTTGGCCTAAATTCGCACTGCTTACATATAAACAAAAGGCCTCTCAGTAAACCCTTTCATCTCTATACCAAACTAGTTGATTTGGAGCCCAGCATATTTGAAAACCCTCTTTGGGGGGAAAAAAAATAAGAACATCTTTCCTTAAGAAAATGAAGGAACAGCTTTCAGAAGAAAAGGGACCAGCTTAGTGACACTATCCAGTTAATGTTGGAGAGGTTGAGAAGAAACTGACATAATCATTTGACATTACTAAAACTGTCAAGCAAGCAATTTCTATCAGCCCAACGTAAATGTTTTACCAGTTGTCTGTGGCTGAATGAGTAACAAAATCGCAGGGAGGGAGAAGCTGCAACTGTCGTTTAAACTTGCTTTGAACCTAATTTTTATTTTGTGGTTTCTTTTTCCCTTCCAGAGGCCATTAATTGTTTGAACAGAGCTATAGAAATTTATACAGATATGGTAAGATGTCAATTCCACTATTTGTAATGTTGTAGACCAGGGCTGGGGAAACCTGTGGCCGCCTAGGCCATTGTGTGTGGCCTTTTGAATGAATCCAAATTTTGCAGAACAAATCTTTTTTATTAATGTGTTTTTCGTCCTTTATCTTTATTTTAATCTTAAAATGAATGTATTTAAAATACCAGAGAGTAAAAGAAAATTCAACAAAATAATCCTCACAGACTGACTGCCACAATTTTTTTAAATATGTGAAGTTTTGAAGAAAATATAATTGAAGTTTCTTGGATGCGGCCTTATTAGATTACAACTAACATAATGCGGCCTTCCAACATGAAAAGGTTCCCCACCTCTGTTGTAGACTGACCGTTGAATAAGCTTCTGATTTCATTTAGATGAACCGTTAGAACAGAGACCTGGTCTGAACATTATCAAGCCGTTAGTTTAGGGATTAGTTTTTTTTGGCTATAGTGAGACACCTGTCCAACAGGCAGGTATTCTTGTAATCAACCAGCAAACTCCTTTGAGGTTCACTGAAATTTTTTTTTTCCTTAAACTTTCACTGTCTAAAATTACAACTTATTACAGAGCCAGGACCATAAACAAATTCTGCAATGGCGATTCTAGCAGCTTCTAGTTATTCTAATATGTGAATGAATTAGGAGTGGGAGTAGATTACACAATCCTTTGAGCCTGCTCTGTAATTCAATGTGATCATGGCTGATCTGGAGAGGTCCCTATCAACCCTGGTGACCTTTCACCCCATTGCTTAGCAAGAATCTATCCACCTCTGCCTCCTGCATGTACAGGGTAGTAGAGGTTTGGAACTCTTCCAGAAAGGGCAGTAGATGCTGGATCAGTTGATTTTTAAATCTGAAATTGATCAGATTTTGTTAAGCAAAGGTATTAAAGCTTTACACCAGACGCACGTATATGGAGGCCACAGATAAGCCATGATCCCATTGAATGCTGGAATAGGCACAAGCTGGATGGCCGCCTCCTGTTCCTGTATTAGATATTCAAAGACACTTCTCTCACCACTGTTTTGAAGAAAAGCATTTCAAAGATACATGACCCTCAGAAAATGTCTCTTAAAGAGGTGATCCCTTATTTTTAAAGAGCCCCTAGGTTCTGGATTTTCCCAAATGAGGAATGATGCTCTCCATATCCACCTTGTTAAGACCCCTCTGACCTTGATTTAACCAAGTCGGGTCTTACTCTTCTAAGCCCAAGTGAATGAAAGCCCAGCCTGCCTTCCTCATAAGGTGACCTGGCCATTCCAGGTATTACATCAGTAAACCTGCTTCCAACGCAGTTCACCCTTGGTTAAATGACTTGAACATGGTGCAGAGTGTCGGTCTAGATATGATCTTATCAATGTCAGAGTCCTAGAGGTGTATAACACGGAAACAGACCCTTCAGTCCAGATATCCCAACCCAATGTAGTCCCACCTGCCAGCACCTGGCCCATATCCTTCCAAACCCTTCCTGTTCATATACCCATCCAGATGCCTTTTAAATGTTGCAATTGTACCAGCCTCCACCACTTCCTCTGGCAGCTCATTCCATACATGCACCACCCTCTGTGTGAAAAGGTTGCCCCTAAGGTCTCTTTTATATCTTTCCCCTCACCGTAAACCTATGCCCTCTAGTTCCGGACTCCCCCACCCCGGGGAAGAGACTCTGTCTATTTATGCCATCCATGCCCCTCATGATTTTGTAAACCTCTAACGTCACCCTCTCCCTCTGCTCCAGAGAAGACAGCCCCAGCCTATTAAACCTCTCCCTACAGCCCAAATTCTCCAACCCTGGCAACATCCTTGTCAATCTTTTCTGAACCCTTTCAAGTTTCACAACACCTTTCGAATAAGAAGGAGACCAGAATTGCACACAATATTCCAACAGTGGCCTAACCAATGTCCTGTACAGCTGCAACATGACCTCCCAACTCCTGTACTCAATACTCTGATCAACGAAGGAAAGCAAACCAAACACCACCTTCACTATCCTATCTACTTGCGACTCAATTTTCAGGGAGCTATGAACCTGCACTCCGTCTCTTTGTTCAGCAGCACTCCCTCGGACCCTAAATGTATAAGTCCTGCTAAGATTTGCTTTCCCAAAATGCAGCACCTCGTATTTATCTAAATTAAACTCCATCTGCCACTTCTCAGCCCATTGGCCCATCTGATCAAGATCCCGTTGTAATCTGAGGTAACCTTTTTTGCTGTCTACTGCACCTCCAATTTTGGTGTCATCTGCAAACTTACTAACTATACCTCATGTTCACATCCAAATCATTTATATAACCTCCCATGTTTGCTACCCTTACTGCGAAGGGCTACATTCGATTAGTTTTCTAATCACATGATGTACCTGAATGCTAATGCATCTACTCTGGCATAGAAACATAGAGGAGGGGTAGGCTGTTCAGTCCCTTGAGCCTGCACCACTATTCATCCATCATGGCTGATTATTGAGCTCAATACCCTAATTTCATCCACCCTCTCTCTCTCTCTTCTCTCCCCCCCCCCCCCCCCCAAAATCTCATGATCCCTTTAGCTGCTTCCAGAAAACAATGTTTTGGCCTCAACCACTTTCTGTGGTAGAATTCTACAGGCTCCTCACTGGGTGGAAAAAAAATTCTTCTCCTCTGCCCCAAAATGTTTATTCCAATACTTGAGCTATGATCTGGACTCTGACCACCATCAGTCACTCTACTCCCTCTATAGCAAGAACATCCTTCCTCAGATAAGGAGACCAAAACTGTGCACACTGTTCCAGGTGTGCCTCATCAACATCCTGTATAACGGCAGCAAGACATCGTTGTACCTGGACTCGAATGTTTTCGTTAACATACAGTTTGCCTTTTTTACTGCCTGCTACACCTGCACGGTTACTTAGTGACTGGTGTACCAGAATGCCCAGGTCACTCTGAACATTTCCCCCTCTCAACTTAGAGCCATTCAGATGATCTGTCTTTATATTTTTGCTACCAAAGTGGTAACCTCCTATTTATCCAGATTGTACAGCATCTGCCTCTCACCAAATCCCTTAAGAGCTCTGCAGTCTCTTACTCTTTAATGTTCTATTCTTTCTGCCAAAATGAATACTTTCACATTCTCTTGTACTCCATTTGCCAATCTCTGCCAACTCCTTTAACCTTTCTTTTTTAAGAGATTTTTATTGAAAGAATTTTTATAAAATTACAACACCAAGCCAATGGAAAATATTACTGTATATAACAAAAAACACAACTATACTCATGCAAAATAAGACGACAATCCGTAAAGTAATAAATAAAACAGCTCAGCACAACAAAAGATTAGCTCCCAACCTCTCTGCGCATTGGGTATTACGCACTAATTTATTCAAAATTCATTCCTTCGAGGACGTCAAGTACGCTAGATCAAACTGTCATTGCTACACAAAAGCCCAAGTTAAGATGGCCATTTAACCTTTCTATAACAGAAGTTGCTGGAAAATCTTGGCAGGTCTGGCAGCATCTGAGGAGAAATCAATTAACATTTTGGGTCTGGTTACCCTTCCTCAATTCTTTTTAGAAAAAAAAGTATTATCAAGAAAATGTCCAGATCTGACGTTGACCAAACAATTCATCTTGGAAGATATTGCTGTTGCATCTCATCCTCCTTGTTATGAGGAATAGTTTTCCAAAATGCTAGTTTATTTGATACTAATGTTTTATGTTTAGGGTCGGTTTACAATTGCAGCGAAGCATCACATATCAATAGCAGAGATTTACGAGAGTGAGTTGGTGGATATCGAGAAGGTAGGTATCTGACCAGCCCTGAGGAGTCCTGTTGAATTTGTGCTGAATATTCTGTTGAATATTTGTAATAGTTTTAAGTGTCAAACTAAATTGCCACGTCCCTTTTCTGTTTGAATACTTGAGGACAGATGGTTGCTGGGTGATTGGTGCTCGTTACTGAGATGTAGGTCAGGAAGGTCCCTTAGTGTGTTAAGTACAGATAAGTGTATAGAAAAACTGAGGCATTCTTCATGGGAGCAGACAATTAACCTCCCTGATACTGATGGACTTGCCTGTATGTTCTTGCACAGCAGCTGATTAGAACAGCTTGAATTTATACAGAGCCTTTAGTAAAACATGCCCTATCGCCAAACAAACTTTAACACTGAACTACAAAGATTATGACAGAAAACCAATTAATTAATAATCCTTAAAGCTGATGCATGGGTGTGTGTTCTGGAGGAAATTCCTGATTTTAGGAAGCTAAAGACAAATGCCCCTGGTGCAGTTCATGATCTGAGATGGTCAAGAGACCAGAATTGAAAGAATACAAATCTCAGTAGGTTGTAGGGCTGGAAGTGGGAGGAAATGAAAGGAATTATTAACAAATCACTGACTGCATTGTCATCGAATAATAAGTTGCCATGTGAAATTGACTGAGTCAGCAGGATAATTGAAATGGCCTGCACAGGAAAATCCAAATCTCATGACTTTTTAAAAAGTATGTTTCAGATTCAAAAAAATAGGAGAAACATTTATTGTTTCAAAAGTGTGCAACTTTTTAACTGCAAAGTTTCACTCTGTGGTCTGTGAACTGAGACTACTATTTGGTTGCTTCAGTGAAAATAGTTGAATTTTTACCTTTGCAGGCAATTGCACATTATGAACAAGCAGCTGATTATTACAAAGGTGAAGAGTCTAACAGGTGAGCAACATTTATATTACGAATGGGTGAGCTTGCAAAGAAGTTGGGGTTGACCGTGTCAAGCTGGTAACATGACTGGACTAGTTATCCAGAGGACTCGACTGATGGCCTATAGAGCTGGTGGAAATGAGATTCAACCAAAAAAGAACTCTGCAAATAAAAGCTGGTCTCAGTATGAGTGACCAAGAAACAATCCATTGATTTGTGAATAAACTAGGGTTGTTTTCTCTGGAGCAGCACAGACTGAAGGAGACTAGATAGAAGTCCGTAAAATTGAGATTCATAGATAAGCTTGACAGTAGAATCTTTTTTTTTCCCCCAAAAGTTGAAATGTCTGATACTGGGTGCGTGCGTTTATGGTGAGAGGGAAAGTTCAAAGATGATGTGATGGGCAAGTTTAAGTGTGCTAGGTGTCTGGAAGATGATGCCAGGAGTGGTGGTAGAGGCAGCTATGACCGAGGCATTTAAAGTGCTTTTAGGTAAGCACACTAATATACAGGGATATGGACCAAGGGCAGGCAGAATGGATTTGTTTTGTTTTAGTGTCCTTTTTGGTATAACATCATGGAGCAGAGGGCCTGTTCCTGTTCTGTGGAAAACCCTAATTCGCTAAGTTCCTTCAGGGTTGAAAACTGTCATCTTTACCCAGGCCTGTGTGTGACAGGATCCATAACAAATGTGGTTGACTCATAACTGCCCAATTATGTTCTGAGGAAGCCATTTAGTGCCATTTGGGTGTGGGGAATAAACGTTGACCTTGTAACACCCATGTCCCATTAAAGGATAATGACTTGTGCCTCAAGCAGTTGGTTTTCATGTTGCTGTGGTCTCCCACCCAATTTTATCCTAGTTGTGTTCATTTTAGTTATCACTTACTATGCTGAAGCAGTGAGCTGATGGAATGGACTTGCACAAAGTTATTTTGCTTTTGGCTATCTTGTCCCCATATTGCGATGGAAGCTTATACATTCAGGGTTCAGTGTTAAATGTTGACAGAATGACCAAAAGTTGAGTGCAGTACGTGTGAATACACGGAGTTTGGGCTTGGCTTTCATTTTATATTTGTCATCTGGAGATATTTAGCCTGTTATCTTTTGCTCTGCAGTTCTGCAAACAAGTGCTTACTGAAAGTTGCTACGTATGCTGCGCAGCTTGAACAGTATCCCAAAGCTGTCGAGATATATGAGCAGGTGAGTGGGTGGGTTCATCCGGATGATATGTCTCCAGCTGCTTAAACTGGGAGAATAGATTATTCTCGCTCTCATGTTTAGTTGACAGGTAATTGCTTTTGCTCTGTATTGTAGGAAGGTATCAACGGATTAGGTCATTCAACCCCTGGAGTCCGATCCGTCATTCTAGATTGTGGCTGATCACTCCATATTCTCTCACTACCTCCATATCCTTTGAACATATCTAAAAGTGTCTGTGTCTCTTTTGTTTTTTAATCCCTGTCCTCACCGCACACCTAACAAATCTATATGTATAATGTGTGCTGTCTGCAATGTGCAATGCAGCCTTTCACTATGGCTGCTCTCTCAGCATCTTGCAAACCTGTGACCTTGCTCATGTAAAGTGACTAGGATAGAAAATACACGGTACGCCACTCCCTGCAAGTTCACCTCCAAGCCATTCCCCATTCCTTCAGTGTTGCTGGGTCATAACCCAGGAACTTCCTCCTGAATAGAATTGTGACACCACGTGGACTGCAGCAACTCCAAGAATGCAGCTCGCCCCGGTTTCTCAAGGAGCAATTAAGGATGGGCAATAAAGACTTGCCCAGCCAGTGACACCTGCATCCCATGAGCCATCTTTTTAAAAATACTGTCCGTTGTGAGAGAAGTTCCTGACAACCACCGCAGCCTCCCAATTGCAATCCATTGACTTTTTCAAAAACTCTTCCTTGGGGTATAGACTATGCTGGCAAGGTCAGCGTTTGTTGCCCATTCTTGAACTGGATGACTTGCTCAGCAATCTCCGAGGGCTCTGAGTCAACTACACTGCTTTGTGTCTGGAGTCACATGGAGGCCAGACTTGGTAGGGATGGCAGACTTGTGTTCCTAAAGGACATTAGTGAACCACAGGAGGTTTTACAACACTAGGTGGAAGTCTCCCAGCTGCCATTAGGCCAGATGTTTTGATTCCAGGTTTTGACTGCATTAAGTTTCACCATCTGCCATAGTGGGTTTCAAATCCACATCTCCGCAATGTTAACCTGAGGTTCTGGTTTACTAGTCCACGACAATCTCACTCTCGCTATCTCTCCAAGAGAATATTTGTAATTTGGAGAAGTGTTGTTAGCAAAACCTGGGCAGGTTTGCAGTCTGCTCCTTGTTTTTGTTAGTCTGTCGTGTTGATACTTGATTCTTACGGTGAATTTGTGCATTTTACACCACAGGTAGGCACCACGGCCATGGACAGCCCACTCTTAAAGTACAGTGCCAAAGAATACTTCTTCAAAGCTGCTCTCTGCCACTTTTGTGTCGATATGTTAAATGCTAAGGTAAGTTGGCACCAGAGGAGTAATTAGATTAGATTCCCTACAGTGTGGAAACGGGCCCTTCGGCCCAACCAGTCCACACTGACCCTCCGAAGAGCAACCCACCCAGACCCATTTCCCTCTGACTCATGCACTTGACGCTGGGCAATTTAGCATGGCTAATTCACCTGATCTGCACATCTTTGGATTGTGGGAGGAAACCGGAGCACCCAGGGGAAACCCACAGACACCGGGAGAATGTGCAAACTCCACGCAGACAGTCACCCGAGGGTGGAATCGAACCTGGGACCCTGGTGTTGAGGCAGCAGTGCTGACCACTGAGCCATCATGTCTTTTGTCTTGTCTTTTTGCTGCTTCGTATATAGATTAGCAACTTTTATTGATCTAGTTGGTGGTTTAATACCAATGGGTATGGGAAATGTCACCTTGTATAATTGGAATAAGATTGAAGACACTCAGCATCTGAAAGTTTTTTTTTAATACCAGTTCCTGTGCTGGTTTTGAAGATGAAGAACATTAGAGCAGTGTGATTTGTTTTATTTTGAATAAGCAAGGAAAGAAATTTCAGCCTGGTGGAGAAGTGATGGTTCCTGTGGACTCCTGTGCATTTGACACACTTGCAGAAGCCTTGCAGGAAGCTGCAATTTATTTTCTTCAAAGTTAACAGTTTGAGAACAGCGCCTATCGAAATCTCAGGCAAATGTCTCCTCGCAACATCTACAAGTAGTCCTTTTGAGACCGTTTTTAATTTGGTAATATTTAAAACTTAAAATCCTGCTGTGAGGAAGATGTTGGGTCTGTGGAAGACCAGAGCATACCTCTTCTGTCCTTTGTTACTTTGCATTGTAGGTGTTTCTCCTCTTTTTGCATCTATTGAGAACAGCCTTGTCCAGTAGTGTAACTCCGTGCTTTTCACCAATTCACGCAGTTGGCAGTCACAAAATATGAGGAAATGTTCCCAGCCTTCTCCGATTCCAGGGAATGTAAACTGGTCAAGAAATTGCTCGATGCCTTTGAGGAGCAGAATGTCGATGGCTACACCGATGCAGTAAGTGGTTTGTGATTTCAATCAAAATGTGGATGAGGGAGGCTGAGGGGTTTGCCTGAGAGGTCTGCAAAATTGAAGCGTAGGTGGATAGACTTCTTCCCAGGCTGGAAAGTCAACTACAAGAGGGCACAGGTTCAAGATGAGAGGAGGAATGTTTTCCCACGGAGGGTGGTGGGTGCCTGGAATGCACTGCCAGTGGAGGTGGTGGATGCGGGCACATTAGCAACGTTAAGGTGTATCTTAATAGACATGAGCATGAGGCGAGCAGAAGGGTAGTTACCACACTAGTGATAAGTAGTGGATCTAAATAAGGGTTACGAATCTGTGCAGGCTCGATGGGCAGAAAGGCCTGTTCCTGTGCTGTATTGCATAATGTATGATGCTTGCTGAATTCAGAGTTCAAAATGTCTGAAATAGGTATGCGAAGCAACACATTGGATCAATGATGGAACACTCACTCTAGAGTCCAGCACAACCTGCGGTGATATTTCAGTGAAGTGCTCATTGATATTTCAGTGAAGTGCTCAGGGACTGGGTTATTGGCAGGGAAGTTGAACCAGCAATGCAGCTACTGATTTGTTTCTGGCATACCAAACAATCCAGGGTTATGGCAGATGTTCTGTTTTGGCTCACTGGTTCACCAGTAAGAATACTGTTCTTTTTGAAAACAATATGCGCTGCATTTAACAGGTCCAAAGGAAAAGATGCTAATAAGTATTTGCAATACCTTCCTAATGTTGAGGTTGCAAACTCTTCTAACTGTGCCTTTTCACTGTCAGAGGTCCAACACGCTTTCTGATTGGGTCTTTCAGGGTTTAATATTGCATTCAACAACTTCACACGATGAGCACAGTTTTTGATTGGGAACAGGGGTGGGGAGTGTTGTGTCTTTGCTGTCTGCAGTGCGTGTGCATGTTCTGCTCAGACACTTTGTCTGTATGAACTCCTACAGCCATGGACACTACCTTTTGTCTTTTTGCACTGGGCATCCTCGCCATCTGTTCCACTTACTCCTCCCCCTGCCATTGTATTAAAAGGCATAATTTTTCAGCCCCCATCACTTGCTCTTGCACTCACTGTCTTGCTGTATGTGGCATCCAGGAGACAATGATGTGGCTCTGCCTCGCACCATGGCTGGGGTTTAATGAGCAGCCTGAGAGCCAGTGCCTCCAACAGTGAAGTGCTCCTTCAGTAACTGAGATGGGAGTGTCCATCTGAACTGCATCATCCGGAGTGGGGACTAAGACTTTCTAGCTCCAGGATTAGCGTTCTGTTTGAACTTAAAGAAAAGCATCGAAGCTGACTTTGTCCTCTCTTGTAGGTGAAGGAGTATGATTCCATCTCCAGGTTGGATCAGTGGTTGACTACAATGCTTCTTCGTATCAAGAAGACCATTCAGGGCGAAGAGAGTGATTTGCGTTAAGGAGTAATCATTTATATAATAGCAACTGAAGGGGAAAAATGTCAATCCAACCAGTGAGGGGGAGGGGGGGATGGATAAAGAATTTTTTTTCTTTAAAAACAGAATCAAAAACTATAAACTGCAAATCAAAGCTGCAGGGACATTCCAGAATTGGAAATTTTGGACAATTGTTTGGCATTTATTAGTCATGCCCAGCTGAACCTGTAAGCAAATGAGCTCTGTTTCTTGAAACAGTCCTGTTGTAAGCTATAACTTTTGCTCCCCCTCTTTTTTACACTATCCTTCTCACGTGTATAAATGGTGTTTGCTTGTTTTAAATTTATAGCATTAACTTGATAACAAAACTAGAGGAAGAGAAAATGCCTGGTGATTGCCCAATTCACTCCGCACAGTCTGTCAACATGCATCTTTCGTTTGTCGATTAGTAGATCACGGTCTTAAAATCCCATCTCAAACCAGAGTGCAGGCCTCTGGCAGGATTGTTTTTGGCTGTGATGCCTGCTGCCAGTTAAGTAGCCAGCTATCGAGGGCTTGTGTGTTCCTGCTGGGACAGTTTAGCTGAGAAATTGAGAGAAATGGTTTGAGATTTGGCCCAAGTGCGTGGTGGTTGGGGGGGAGGTGGTGTAACATTGTGCTGGTGGTAGATTAAGTTGTAACCTTTGTTTTAATCTGAAGTTTCCAGTATGCCACTCAGTGAATGCTGTTGAATATTGCTTTTTTTGGGGGGGGGGGGGGTGTTTAAGGGCAGCAATTTTTCCCATTCGGTGCAGACATGTCATCCCATTACTTGGAGCTCTCGGGGCGATGTAGGTTTACTGTGCAAAGAAATCTGATGGGATGAAGCCCAAATCTTAGATTGGCAAGTGTGTGCGTGTGTGGATTAGACATTCAGCCAATTGTAACCATTGTATAAATGCACAATATGATATTTTAAAATCTGAATAAATGAAGTTTCACCTAACACTTTTTGTTGTAACATTCAGTTAATCCCAACCAACACG
>NC_057750.1:5025707-5027352 GCF_004010195.1 Chiloscyllium plagiosum | reverse complement strand
TCAACCGTCAGTAAACCACCAAGGGTCTAACGTTTAGAGAAATAAAAAAGGGGGAGGGTACGGGGGAGAGCCAAGCAGAAGTCTTTAGAAGGGGGTCGATGCGGAGCGGGGTGGTGGGAAAATCTGAAACTGGGCACCAAAATAAAAGAAGATAAATCCAATAGGGAGATTTGGAAAGACTTCTTCAGCCTGAGAGTGGTGAGAATGGAGAGCTATCACAGTACAGTGGTCAAGACAAAAAGCATACACATCGACAAATATTTACACACAGTTCTTAGGGCAAAAGGGATCAAAAGGGTATGGGGGAGCAAGCAGGAAAAATTGGATGATCAGTCATGATGTTATTGAATGGTGGAGCAGGTCTGAAGGGCTGAATAGCCTACTTCTGTTCCCATATTCTATGTTTCAGTTCAATAGATAGGAACATTAGGGCAGCACGGTGGCTCAGTGGCTCAGACTGCAGCCTCATGGTGTCAGGGACCCCGGTTCGATTCCACCCTCGGGCGACTGTCTGTGTGGAGTTTACACGTTCTCCCCGTGTCTGTGTGGGTTTCCTCTCATGGTCCAAAGATGTGCAGGTTAGGGTGGATTGGCCATGCTAAATTGCCCCATAGTGTCCAGGGATGTGCAAACTGAGTGGGTTAGCCATGGGAAATGTGGGGTTACAGGAACAGGGTTGATGGGATGCTCTTTGGGGAGGGGTCAATGTGGATTCAATGGGCCGAATGGCTTGCTTCCAAACTGTAGGGATTCTATATAATAATAGAGGAAACTGGAAGGATATAGAGTCAGGCGTACACGTAAAGCCCTTTAACCCATTGAGTCTGTGTCAACCCATCTACACCAATCTCTTGACAAACCAACTCTAACAGTAAAGTTGAAGAGGGACAGTATGGAGGATAGACACCAGCACACAAACAGTTGGGGCCAAATGGCCTGTTCTGTCTAGCGGTGGCAGCTCTATGAAGTAAGGACGCTTGATGTAAAGTACCTCATCTGTAGCTCAGGGTCACTGGTATCACGCGATGATGTCCTCAGCATTGTCTGCTCCCAGGCCTTTCCCTATTGACAGGGATACACTTCCAGTTCCAGCTGAACCATCCTGATATCGGAGAGTCTACCCCGGAGAGACAGCGAGAGAGACACGGTCTTCGCAACCCGTTAATAACCAATCCACTCGGTTTCCAAGGAGACAGATATGGATCCACCAAGACAATCAGAGAGTGGTGTCTGTGTCAGAGTGGAAGACTGGAAACTGATACAACTCGCTGTCAAAGCTCAAAAGTTCTTTCACATCCGGAGTTGCAGAGCTCTTGTTTTGAGAGCGAGAGGGAGACGGGGTTACAACAGTTTAAGAGAAGCCACAGCCCCTTTTGTGGTCACCTTACTCGATATCTTACTGACAGAAGCCTTGGAGACTTTTTTCTCTTGAGCTGCAATTTCACTCAAGCAAATGGCGTGACCCAGTTTTAAGATTGGTTTCTTCTTTTGTTGTTCAGTGAGGATCAAGCTCCTTGCTTCTTCTTATGGAATGTTTCAAACCCCAGGATGTGCGTGTGTGTGTGAGAGAGTGTGTGTGAGTGAGTGTGTGTGTGAGTGTGTGTGTGTGAGTGAGAGTGTGTGTGTGAGAGAGTGTGTGTGAGTG
>NC_057750.1:5023019-5025319 GCF_004010195.1 Chiloscyllium plagiosum | reverse complement strand
GAGAAAGTGTGTGTGTGTGTGTGAGTGTGTGAGAGAGTGTGTATGTGTGTGTGTGCGTGGGACTGGGCCCAACTCGTTCAGTAGGGAAGAGAAAGTTCTAGAATCATTGAAGAGAGGGCTGAGATCTGGGCACTGTTGGGGGGGGGTTCCTAGCAGATGGCTCAAGAACGGTGATTTTTCCTGTTCTGAAATGTTCATCTTTCAAAGCTGTTAGAGGTTTAAAGGGACAAATGAAAATGTTGGATGCCTCTGATGCAGAAATAGGAGTTAGAAGCAGGCCATTCGGCCCCTTACGCCTCTCATATTCAATTAATTCATTCATGAGATTGCTACCATTTATTGCCCGTCCCTAATTACCCAGAGGGCAGTTGAAGTCGCATGTAGGCCCAGACCAGGTAAGGATGGCAGTTTCCTTCCCAAAAGGACATTAGTGAACCAGATTGGATTTTGTCCCCAACCATTGATTCATCCATTCCAGGTTTTTCTTTATTTTTCAACATCTGTCATGGGTGGGATTTGAACTTGGGTCCTCAGAGCGTTACGCAGGTCCCTGGATTAACAGTCCAGTGTTAATGGGCTATCCAAGATGGAGGATGGGAAAACAATTGTAGCTGTTAAGATCTGCTCCTTTTTTGAGGTGTTTTCAGTGTTGGAGCTGATTTCCTCGAATTCCAGGAGCAGTAGTTACTGTTTTATGAGCTGTTGCATCGTTTTGGAACTTTGGAAAACAAAAGAGATCAAAACACTCTTTTTAAAAAGGAGGGAGACAAAGACGATTCCAACATTTAGAAGGCAACCTGGATGGGTACATGAATAGGAAGGGTTTAGAGGGACAACTGCTGGCAAATGGGACTAGATTAAGTTAGGATATCTGGTCGGTATGGACGAGTTGGACTGAAGGGTCTGTTTCCGTGCTGTACATCTCTAATGGCTCTAATACCAATGGGTCACCAGGAGATTCATAATCCTGGACACGCAGACCACCAGATTCAGGAAGAGCTTCTTCCCTGATGTCGCTAGACTGATGAATGGACCTCCATGCTGTACATCTCCATGACTCAATGACTCTCCAACTTCATATAATGCTGAAACCAAAAGAGAAAATGCTGGAAAATCTCAGCAGGTCTGGCAGCATCCGTAAGGAGAGAAAAGAGCTGACGTTTCGAGTCTAACCGACCCTTTGTCAAAGCTTTGAAGAAGGGCTTATGCCCGAAACGTTGATTCTCCTGCTCCCTGGATGCTGCCTGACCTGCTGCGCTGTTTCAGCAACATATTTTCCTCACTGAAGAAGGTTCTAGTTGAGTTCTAGTGAACCGTGTCCCTGTGCTTACTGTCAATGGCCTCCACTGCC
The DNA here is from genome assembly GCF_004010195.1 of Chiloscyllium plagiosum. Lineage (NCBI taxonomy): Eukaryota > Metazoa > Chordata > Chondrichthyes > Orectolobiformes > Hemiscylliidae > Chiloscyllium > Chiloscyllium plagiosum. The sequence goes on along the minus strand of NC_057750.1, from coordinate 5,023,968 downwards.
TTCTGGGGCAGAGCATTCCATACACCCACCACTCTCTGGGTGAAGACGTTTCTCCTCATCTCTGTTCTAAGTGGCCTACCCTTTATTTTTAAACTGTGTCCTCTGGTTTGGGACTCACACATCAGCAGAAACATGCTTCCTGCCTCCAGAGTGTCCAATCCTTTAATAATCTTATACGTCTCAATCAGATCCCCTCTCAGCCTTCTAAACTCAAAAGCGTATACAAGCCCAGTCGCTCCAATCTTTCAGCGTAAGATAGTCCCGCCATTCCGGGAATTGACCGAGTGAACCTACGCTGCACTCCCTCAATAACCAGAATGTCTTTCCTCAAATTTGGAGGCCAAAACTGCACACAGTACTCCAGGTGTGGTCTCACCAGGGCCCTGTACAGCTGCAGAAGCACCTCTTTGCTTCTATACTCAATAGTTAATAAATGCTCATTAGTTTGCACTGGCCTGCCCAGTTCCGATCTATCTATACATACAGGGGACCAGCAGTGCGGTTAGCTACTGGGAACTGTTAGATTTGGGAAAGTCAAAAGCCATTTGGCCGAGGGGAACACACTTGAGAACAATACCTGGAGCAATTATTACCAGGAGAATTTACTTTATTCCCATGTGCGCTCACGTGAGCACAGTGTAAAAGTTACAAGGCACTACTTCCAAATGCCATTTTAGGCACCAACATACCCAGCTACAGATTCTTACGTACACATTTTTAGGGCAAAAAATTTATAGAGTCATAGAGTCATAGAGATGTACAGCATGGAAAGAGACCCTTCGGTCCAAACCAGTCCGTGCCGACCAGATACCCAAACCCAATCTAGTCCCACCTGCCAGCACCCGGCCCATACCCCTCCAAACCCTTCCTATTCATATACCTGTCCAAATGCCTCTTAAATGTTGCAATTGTACCAGCCTCAACCACTTCCTCTGGCAGCTCATTCCAT
>NC_057750.1:5018756-5022614 GCF_004010195.1 Chiloscyllium plagiosum | reverse complement strand
CTGAGGCCGGGAGTCTGAGTCCTCGCTGAGGCCGGTTGTCTGAGTCCCACACTGAGGCCGGGTGTCTGAGCATGACAATGAGGCCGGGAGACTGGGCACGACACTGAAGCCGGTTGTCTGATTCCACGTTGAGGCCGGGTGTCTGAGTCCTCTCTGAGGCCGGGAGTCTGAGTCCCACACTGAGGCCAGGAGTCTGAGTCTACGCTGAGGCCGGGAGTCTGAGTCCTCGCTGAGGCTGGACGTTGGAGTCCACGCTGAGGCTGGGCGTCTGAGCCCCACACTGAGGCTGAGAGTCTGAGTCCACACTGAGGCTGAGAGTCTGAGTCCACACTGAGGCTGAGAGTCTGAGTCCACATTGAGGCCAGGAGTCTGAATCCACACTGAGGCTGAGAGTCCGAGTCCACATTGAGGCCAGGAGTCTGAGTCCACACTAAGGCCGGGAGTCTGAGTCCACACTAAGGCCGGGAGTCTGAGTCCACATTGAGGCCAGGAGTCTGAGTCCACACTGAGGCCGGGAGTCTAAGACCACACTGAGGCCGGGAGTCTGAGTCCCACACTGAGGCCGGGAGTCTGAGTCCCCACTGAGGCCGGGAGTCTGAGTCCTCGCTGAGGCCGGTTGTCTGAGTCCCACACTGAGGCCGGGTGTCTGAGCATGACAATGAGGCCGGGAGACTGGGCACGACACTGAAGCCGGTTGTCTGATTCCACGTTGAGGCCGGGTGTCTGAGTCCTCTCTGAGGCCGGGAGTCTGAGTCCCACACTGAGGCCGGGAGTCTGAGCACGACACTGAGGCCGGGTGTCTGAGTCCACGCTGAGGCCGGGTGTCTGAGTCCACGCTGAGGTTGGGAGTCTGAGTCCTCGCTGAGGCCGGTTGTCTGAGTCCCACACTGAGGCCGGGTGTCTGAGCATGACAATGAGGCCGGGAGTCTGGGCATGACACTGAAGCCGGTTGTCTGATTCCACGCTGAGGCCGGGTGTCTGAGTCCACGCTGAGGTTGGGAGTCTGAGTCCTCGCTGAGGCCGGTTGTCTGAGTCCCACACTGAGGCCGGGTGTCTGAGCATGACAATGAGGCCGGGAGTCTGGGCATGACACTGAAGCCGGTTGTCTGATTCCACGCTGAGGCCGGGTGTCTGAGCATGACAATGAGGCCGGGAGTCTGGGCATGACACTGAAGCCGGTTGTCTGATTCCACGCTGAGGCCGGGAGTCTGAGTCCTGACTGAGGCCAGAGTCCGCTCTGGCCTTCACCCCATTCGTCACTGATGCCGCCCGAGGATGGAAGGTATAAAGAAAAAGAAACAGAAAACGTGAAAAGGGAGAGAAAGTAAGAAACGGATAGAGAGGACGAGCTCTCGCTCAGGAGTCCTACTCGGCCGCCATCTTGGAGACATAATTGGACAAAAATTGATCCATTATCAGGATCCAGAGAGAATGTGGAGGAATCATTAACCCTTTGTGAGGGAGGCCCTCACTAGCATCACAGCTTCAGGAACCAAAGCCCCACAGCCGTATCGTCAGCAACTCCTGGCTGGTCAAAGTCACTGATTTGAAGCTCCTTGGACAAACTCATTCCATCGGTATCACAAAAGCCTCTGCTGTCTGCACTGCCTCAGCCTTGTTCAGCAGATGGACGATGGTCAGGACCTTCCTGAGCTCCCAGAGCCCTGGGTAACCCCTAACTCACTGGAAACAATCCCAATGGATATGGAGACTGTGAGAGAATGGCTGGAGGCTGAGAGATTGGAAGGACATGGCTGAGAAAAAGCCAAAGGAAAGCAGAATCCGACATTATTAATTCATTTATCTGTTCACAGTGTCCAATTGTGCTGCGCTTACCCTCTCCTGAATCACACGAGGCAACAGTTAACACAGAGTTGACTATTTCCACACCACCAAACGCGATATGAAGATGGCATCAGATTGATGTTGGGTTACATGGGTTGGGCCGAATGGTCTTTTTCTACCCTGTCCCATCCAACTACCTCCTTAGATGGGAAGAAGGGTCTTACTTGGCAATCTTGTAAGGAGTGGATGCTGACAACATCGGATGGACACACTAACATATACAATATTGACTGTCCGAGTACAGAATATTTATTTGGAAGCCCAAAGGTTCACAATTTTTATTTTACAAAGAGACCATCCTGGGATTAACACAGTGTTAATGAACTGTGTTTTGTCAGAATTGTCCTCGTCCAATCTCTGTGGCTCGCCATCGTTGCGTGTTAATTGGTTATGTGTTAATTAAGAAGTTTGCACGCGCGCACACACACACACACACAGACGGAGAGATGCAGAGACATCTCTGAGCTGTGCTCTCTCGGAGTGTGTGTTCCTGCTGCTGCTCTGGTTCATGACCGTCTCTGCCATCTCTCAGAACTTCTCGCTCGAGATGCCCCGAGGATTTCTGATCAAGAGAAACCCAGGGACGAGGTCCTATAGGGTGACGGGGAAGAAGGTGGAGGTTTTCCGAGAGGGATTCACGGCATGGCAAATCCCGGTTGGAGGGGAAGGAACACCAAAGGAAGCCGGTCAGAGCCGAGAACGAGAGAGAGACGGCATCGTGGACGTAGTTATTAATGGTGGGCCGGGAACCTGTGATTTGTCACCAGGCGTGAGTTCGGTGCCCATGGACTATCTAACATCACCCTGGCCTCAGCCATGGGCAGAGCTGTTCTCTGCACCAACTCCACCCGGGACCCAGGGTCACAGAGGTCGTGACTCACCAGTGGATTGGCTGAGGGGTCCGCCCGGGCGAGACAGGACAGGCACCGAGGGGCATGGCGGTGGTGATGCCAAAGGGAGGCCGACAGGCCCCGACCTCCTGGGGGCTTTCGTCTGCCGTCTCTGCCGGGGGGAGTACCCTGACTCCCTGGGTCTGGCTGGGCACCGCTGCCCTGGCATTGCCAGAGAGGAGCATCGGTGTCCTGAATGCGGCAAGGTCTTTGGGTGCCCAGCCAACCTGGCCTCCCACCGCAGGTGGCACCGTCCCCCTGCCCCGTCACCACCCAGACAAGGCGGGGGGAATCCGAGGAGGACTGGGGAGGGGCTCAGGCGAAGGGCAGGGACTGTCACCGGGTCTCTGAATGGCATGGAGCGGGTAGAGGGAGTCCGAACCCACCAGCATCACCAGCAACAGCGCCACCTCAAACCCCAGGAGCTCTCCATAGACCCCCCCTCTCCGAGAGAACAAGGGGGGGGGACTATGGAGAGCATGGGGGTGAGGGGGGGAGAGCTGGTCAGCTTCATTCCCACGGTCTTCACAGTCCAATGGCCAGTCTCCGATCGCCGAGTCCATCCTACAGAGCCCAGGGGACCCTCCCACCTCCCAAGCCCCACTCCACCACCACCACCCCCCCCAACCCCGTCTCTTTCACCCGACAACGTTGGGAGGGGCAGCAACGAAGCTGAGCCCAGGTTGGAGTCTGTACCCATGCTCCCTACCTGGACCCTCCTGAGATAAACCAGTGGATATACCTCCCTCTCCATGAGGAAGAGCGGCTCAGCGTTCTGACAGCAGGAGAGACAATGCTTTTCAAACACTCTGTACTTGCATTAGTCTGTGATCCTTACAGTCAACGATGGGTCACTGGACATGAAATGTTAACTTTTTCTCTCTCTCCAGAGATGCTGCCAGACCTGCTGAGTTTCTCCAGCAATTTCTGTTCTTAATTTAGAATTCCAGCATCTGCAGTTCTTTGTTTTACTATCTATTTTAATTTGTGACAGATTTTGGATCTGAGCGTGTGTCTGTGTGCATATATTTGTGTGCCTATGCATGTGGATGTATCTGTTTTGTGTGTCTGTGTGTCTACATACATGTGTGTGTTTGTGAGTTTGTGTGTGTAAATGGGTGTT
>NC_057750.1:5002515-5018209 GCF_004010195.1 Chiloscyllium plagiosum | reverse complement strand
GGAGGGGTGTGTGTGGGTGGGTGTGTGTGTGGATGTGTGTGTTTGGGGGGGTATTTGTGGGGGGTGGTGTGTGTTTATGGAGGGGTGTGTGTGTGGGGAGTGGGGTGTGTTTGTGTCTCTCTGTCTCTCTCTCTGTATCTGGCTGGTGCTCTCTATAACCCTGCAGGGTTAGGGTTGACCTGGACGGGGTGATACAGGATGATGCCAACAGCGTGGGTTCAATCCTCACACCAATGGAGATTACCGCAAAGGACTCTCCTTCTGAACCTCTCCCTTTGCCTGAGGCACGGTGACCCCGAGGTTAAACCACCACCAGTCATCTTTCTCTAATGACAGCACAGCATTTTCTGTCACATTCTCATCTCGATTGTTTCTTCCAAACCACGTTGTCGATCTCTGAGATCCCTGTGGGGGAGTGAATACCAAACGCTGACTTCGGCATGGCATGTGGGAATGTGAAGACTCAGAGCAGCTCGGACTGAGCCTCGTGCTCAGCTGTGTCCACTCCCTAGTGCGAACGTGAGGGTCTGTGGGGAGAAGCCCAGGGAGCGGGACTGACTCCCCCAGAGAGCTAGCAGAGACCCGACAGACTGAATGTCCTCCTCCTGGAGGAGGGGGTGGGGGTGACATTTCCTGGTTTGTCACGGTGAATCGAAAGCTTCTGCACCTCGCGGGACGGGATGTGGATAAGAGAGACCTGTGGGGCCTTGGTGAGACCACCCCTGGAGTACTGTGTGCAGTTGAGGTCTCCTTACCTGAGGAAGGATGTTCTGAAGACGGAGGGAGTGCAGCGAAGGTTTACCAGACTGGGATGGCCCAGGAATGACCTGGAAATGAAGGGGTGTGGTGAAAATACAGGAGAGTAGACGTGAGGAATGTCAGACCAGCCATGACCCTACTGAATGGGGGAGCAGGCGTGAGGGGCTGAATGGCCTACTCCTGTCCCTACTTGTTACATTCTTATTGACAGAACCATCCTATGGGGAGAGACGTGATTAGTTAGGAGTTCAGAAGAATGGGGCGGTGGGACAATTTCACAGAAACCCAAAACATTCTAAGGGGACTGGACTGGGTGAACACAGGAAGGGTGTTCTCAATGATCAGGGAGTCTGGAACCAGGGTGTCACAACCTGAGGATATGGGGGAGGCCATTTGGGACTGAGGCGGGGAGAAAGATCTTCACCCAGAGAGTGGGGGAGCCTGTGGGATTCTCTGAGACAGAAAATAGGTCCAGGCCAAGACACTGAATGTTTTCAAGGAGTTAGGCACAGGTCTTGGGCTAAAGGGAGAAAGTAGGATCCAGGACTGAGTTAGATGATGCTCGGGATCATCAGGTTATAGTGTCAGGAGTTGTCTGCCTGTGCTTAGAATAGAATCCCTACAGTGTGGCAACAGGCCATTCAGCCCATTGAGTCCACACCGATCCTCCAAAGAGCATCCTGCCCAGACACACAGCTCTCCCCAGAGCCCTGCATTTCCCATTGGCTAACTCAGCTGTTGGGGCAAGTGGGTGGAGGGAGTGGTTGGGGGGAGTCTGTGGGAGGGGAGTGGGTGGGGGGAGTCTGTGGGAGGGGGAGTAAAATTCTCCCCACTCACTGATCAGATGTGATGTTGAGGCGTGTTGCTGATCCTCAATCTACGCCCAACAACGTCCATTTATATAGCACCTTTCACAGGGCCATGGTGTCTCCCAGGAGTGTATTGAGAATCAAGGAGACTGGAGACCAAAGGTTTGATCGAGTAGGGGATTTGGAAGAGTCTGTAACAGGAGCTGAGAGGCTTAGATACAGCAGACTATCTTTGAGACAGGCTGGTGAAAGAACAGAGACCAGTTTGGGGGTGAAATGAATTAGAAACGCTCCAGTCTACAGAACCACATCAGACCGTCGACTGCCATTTGGCCCATCCTGCTAATACTGGCTATTCAAAAGGGCTGATCCATTTTCCTGCTCCAGCCCCACAGTCTCCGCTAACTCAGCGAATCCAGTAGAGGGACTATCAGTGAATGGGTATCATTTGTAGACAGCAATATGATGGGCTGAATGGACTCTTCTGCACTGCAACCACTTCACAATTCTGTAGTTTGACAGCCGTTTATAGGAGTTTTTTGGCAGAAATTAAAATGTGTAAAACAACACCTATATCTCTGTGTTTTTGAAACCAGATGATCAGAAGTTCATGCCAACAAGTGTAAAGTGCTGCTGTTAAAGTTCACATACTGGGGCAATCCCCCGCCCCGCTGTGATTTTCCACCACAGTTTCCACTTGAGCTTGTGCTTTCCATTGAGAAGCTGGCTTCAGCTCCTCAGTCAGGAGGAGGAAGGACTGAGGGGAATGGGGGTGGGGAGGTTTGTTCAGAGGTGAAAGTGCCAATGGCTCATGATCTCGCCCACTCTCGTTGCGAGGCGGGTGCTAAACCGCGCCACCCTGAAACTATTCTGGCAGAGAATGAGCGAGCTGGCTAAGCGCTTGGTGAGGGGGATCTCATTGTTGTCCCAGAGGGTGGCTCTGAACTCGGTTGCAGGTGATCAGTCCAAGCCGCACGCCACCCTCTCTCTGCCTCTGCATGGACAGCATCGTGGGTGTCAAGACCCACTCCAGGACGAAATGTCTGAGTTGATTCGGAGTGGGGGGGGACATAGTATTTTCAAAGGTGCTGTTTTTCCGGAGAGTCGCGAATGGACCCTGGGAAGCACCAAGGGTTCCGGGCGCGTTTTTTTTTTATTTATTCATTTTGCGGGACGTGGGTATCGCTGGCTGGGCCTAGCATTTATTGCCCGTCCCTAGTTGCCCCTTGAGAATGTGGGGGTGAGCTGCCTTCTTGAACCGCTGCAGTTCACCTGCTGTGGGTTGACCCACAATGCCCTGAGGGAGGGAATTCAAGGATTTTGACCCAGTGACACTGAAGGAACGCCGATATGTTTCCAAGTCAGGATGGTGAGTGAAAGGGAACTTGCAGGGGATGGTGTTCCCATGTATCTGTTGCCCTTGTCCTTCCAGGTGGAAGTGGTCATGGGTTTGGAAGGTGCTGTCTGAGGATATTTGGTGAATTTCTACAGTGCATCTTTGTAGACGGTACACCCTGCTGCTACTGAGTGTTGGCGGTGGAGCGAGTGACATTTGTGGATGTGATGCCAATCAAGCGGGGGCTGCTTTGTCCTGGATCGTGTCGAGCTTCTTGAGTGTTGTTGGGGCTGCCCCCATCCAGGGCAAGTGGGGAGTATCCCCTCACACTCCTGACTTGTGTACCTACCAGTCCATTAATCTAGCAAGGCAGGTAGATAGGATTTAGGTTTCATTGCCACATGTACTCAAGCACGGTGAAATGTGTACAATATCACCACACACGGCACCATCTTAGGTACAAACTACAGAGGTAAAAAATCATCTTAGTACCAGAAGTAGATGGATAACAAAGTAAATTAGCAAGTTTAGCACTACAGTCTTATAGAGTCATAAAGTCATACAGCACAGAAACAGACACTTCAGCCCAACCAATCCATGCTGAATATAATCCCAAACTAAGTTAAACATTACAATCCTTTCTTAAACCTTGGGCCTGCAGACCCTCCACGCTGGGTGTTCCCCAGGAAAGCTGACTATTCTCTGGTCTCTTGGTCTCATCCTCACGCAATCTGCACACCACAGGTCATTCCATCCATGACCTTATTGGTGAGAGTGACCACAGCACAGTCCCTCGGAGACAAAAGCCCATCCCCACACCGAGAATACCCTCCGTCGTGCTGTCTGACACTATCACCTCACCTCCCCTATAGCTTTTGGGTGGCTAAAGGATTTCCTTTAGATGATTCTTTCCTGTCCATCTCAGGGTTTCAATCACCCGCAGTTGTGTTCAGAGATGTGGGGGGAGGAAAATTATGGACATTTTGCTGACTTTTCTAGGATGTGTCTCACGGTGGCTCAGTGGTTACCACTGCTGTCTCACAGCGCCAGGGACCTGGGTTTGATTTCAGCCTCAGGCGACTGTGTGTGGAGTTTGTACGTTCTCCCCGTGTCTGCGTGGGTTTCCTCCCACATTCCAAAGAGGTGCAGGCCAAGTGAATTGGACGTGCTAAACTTCCCATAGTGTTATAGGTGCATTAGTCAGAGAAAAATGGGTAAGGGTGGGTTACTCTCCAGAGGGTCAGTGTGTACTTGTTGGGCCGAAGGGCCTGTTTCCATACTGTAGGGAATCTAATCTAAATTGCTCACAGCAGTGAGCTGGACATAAATCTTCACTCTTTAGATGCTCTAGATGAACATTCGAGTTAGGTCAGAAGTCACATGACACCGGGTTATAGTCCAACAGATTTATTTAAAATTACAAGCTTTCGGAGCGCTGCAGGATTTTCACTCAATGAAGGGGCAGCGCTCCGAAAGCTTGTGATTTCAAATAAACCTGTTGGACTATAACCTGGTGTCATGTGACTTCTGACCATGCCCACCCCTGTCCAACACCGGCACCTCCACATCAAATGAATTAGGAGCAGGATTAGGCCAACCAATCCCTCTAGCCCATTCAGTAAGCTCATAGTTGATCTGAGTGCAGGATTCTCCCGCTATCCGAAAGTACAGCGCTCCTACGAAACCTTTCGTAAGCCGAAATAGTGAAAAGCGAAGAAACGATTACCATTAATTTATACGGGATAAATTATTATCGTAAAAGCGAAAATCCTCTTCGGACTTCTTTCGGTTAACGAAAATGGATACTAATGTAGGTTTTTTGTAAGGAGAAAGTGAGGTCTGCAGATGCTGGAGATCAAAGTTGAAACTTTATTGCTGGAACAGCACAGCAGGTCAGGCAGCATCCAGGGAACAGGAGATTCGACGTTTCGGGCACAGGCCCTTCTTCAGGAATGCCTTTTTTGTAAAGCAAACCTTTGAAAATGGGGAATGTAGTTCATATTCCCATCCATTCCTGAGAACCACTAACTCCCCAGGGTCCGACCACCCCAATGTCTCCCCTCGCCTGAGGCGTGGTGACTCTCAGGTTAAATCTCCACCAGTCGTCTCTCTCTCTCTCTCTAATGACAGAGCAGCCCTACAGTCCTCTAGAACTATTCCCGTTAGTCAGGAATCTATGGACCTCCGCTTTAAGGAGATTCAACGACCCTGTACAAACCAGACTAGAACGGCTCTTTCTGAAATGCTTTTCCAGTGCAGGCAAACCCAGTGGTGATGTTAACATGGGGAGTGGTTGAAAACTCAACTCAATAATCAACTATTTCCGAATGTGTGCTCAGTGTCACGTGGCCACATTCTGCAGAAGGTGTCGGAACATTGCACTGAGGTTCACACATAATTCACTGGGTAAATACAGTAAAGGCGATGGTGGAGGAGATATCCGAAGCAACACATGCCTCTTCCATGATAATTGAAAAATAAAGCAGGTGTTAAACTATTATTATTCCTACTCCTCCTTACTTTATAATAAAGACAAAAACACTAGGCAGTAGTTTATTAGGGCTATTATTAGATTATTAATCCGGAGACTCAGCTAATGGGCAGTGGCCTATTAGGGCTATCATTAAATTATTAACCTAGAGACTCAGCTAATGTTCAAAGGATCTGAGTTTAAATCCCACCCGAATCTTGAGGTGAATGCTGGCAGATGCTAGAGGTGCCAGCATGAACTGTCTCACAGAATCCCTACAATGTGAAAGCAGGCCATTTAGCCCATTGATTCCATGCAGACCCACCCCTATCCCCCTGCATTTCCTATGACCAACCCACCTAGCCTGCACACATTTGGGCTGTGGGAGGAAACCCATGCAATCACTGGGGAGAAGGGCAAACTCCACACAGTCACCCGAGGGTGGGATCGAACCCCTGGCGCTGTGAGGGAGCAGTGCTAGCCACTGAGCCACTGTGCCACCCCTTGCACAGGCACAGTTTGATGAAGCTGATCCCAAGCTTGAGGAATGACTCCTCATTGTCTGAGCAAAAGTGAGGCCTGCAGATGCTGGAGATCAGAGTCGAGAGGGTGGCACTGGAAAAACACAGCAGGTCAGGCAGCATCCGAAGGGCAGGAGGATGGACGTTTCGGGCAAAAGCCCTTCATCAGGAATGAAGATCCTGATGAAGAGCTTTTGCCCGAAACATCGATTTTCCTGAACCTCGGATGCTGCCTGATCTGCTTTTCCAGCACCACACTCTTAACCTCATTATCTGAGGCACTGTTAAACCCTCTGAACTCAATATCAAGATCAGCGACTTCAGACCACGAACTTTGTCGTCCAGTCTGATTGTTTCCTGTGTCAGGACTGGATCTTTGTATTTTAATTTCCTCCCAGTGTGCAGCATTGCTGACCACACCAGCCCTTCCATCCCTCATTGCTATGGTGGGACGTATCTTCCTGAATCGCTCCAGTCCATCTGATCTGAGGGAGGTATGCCCAGGACTTTGACCCAGCGACACGGAATGAACAGAGATATATTTCTCAGTCAGCGTGGCGTGTGGCTCAGAGGGGAACTTGCAGCTGCTGGTGGCGTAAATGCTGGATGAGTTGGCAATTTTAAATCTGAGATTTTTGTTAAGCAAAGGTTGTAAAGGGTACAGTCGGATGGCAGGTGTTTGGGGTTTGGCCATGGATCAGCCATGATCTCATGGTAGAATAGGCTCAAGGAGCTGAATGGCCTGCCTCTATTCCCATGTCTCTGCTGCTCTTGTCCTTCAAGATGAAAGAGTTTGTGGATTTGGAAGGTGCTGTCTGAGGATCTTCAGTGAGTCGCTGCAGTGCGTCTTGCAGATGGTACATACTGCTGCTACTGAGCGTTGGTAGTGGGGGGAGTGGATGTTTGTGGATGTGGTGCCAATCAAGTGGGGACTGCTTTGTCCTGGATGGTGTTGAGCCTTCGAGTGTTGTTGTAGCTGTCCCCATCCAGGGAAAGTGGGGAATATTCCATCACACTCCCGACTTGTGCCTGGTAGATGGTGGGAAAAGCTTTGGGGTGACAGGAGGGGAGTTACTTGCCACTCACCTTGTAATGTAGCCAAGATATGGAGGTGCTGGTGTTGGACTGCGGTGGACAAGGTTAAATGTCACAGGACACCAGGTTATAGTCCAACAGGTTTATTTGAAATCACAAGTTTTCGGAGCGCTGCTCCTTCGTCAGGTGAAGTGTCTGCGCTCCAAAGCTTGTGATTTCAAATAAACCTGTTGGACTATAACCTGGTGTCATGTGACTTCTGACAGTGTAATAGAGTCATAATCAAAGAGATGTACAGCATGGAAACAGACTTTTCGGTCCAACTCAACCATGCCGACCAGATATCTCAACCCAGTCTTGTCCCACCTCCTAGTACCTGGCCCGTATCCCTCTAAACCCTTCCTATTCATATATCCATCCAGGTGCCTTTTAAACATTGCAATTGTGCTAGCCTCCAATAGCCCCAGCCTGTTCAGCCTCTCCCTGGAGCTCAAATCCTCCAACCCTGACAACATCCTTGTAAATCTTTTCTGAACCCTTTCAAGTTTCACAACATCTTTCCGATAGGAAGGAGACCAGAATTGCACACAATATTCAAAAGTGGCCTAATCAATGTCCTGTACAGCTGCAGCATGACCTCCCAACCCCTGTACTCAGTACTCTGACCAATAAAGGAAAGCATACCAAACATCTTCTACATTATCCTATCTACCTGTGACTCCACTTTCAAGGAGCTATGAATCTACACAAGATCCTTTTGTTCAGCAATACTCCCTAGGACCTTACCATTAAGTGAATAAGTCTCACTAAGGTTTGATTTCCCAAAATGCAGCACCTCACATTTATCTAAATTAAACTCCAACTACCCGTTGGCCCATTTGATCAAGATTCTGTTGTAATCTGAGGTAACCTTCTTCGTTGTCCACTACACCTCCAATTTTGGTGTGATCTGCAAATTACTAACAATACCTCTTATGCTCACATCCAAATCATTTATATAAATGATGAACAGTTGTAGACCCAGCACCGATCCTTGTGACACTCCACTAGTCACAGGCTTCTAGTCTGAAAAACCCTCCGTCACCACCCTCTGTCTTCTACCTTTGAGTCAGTTCTGCATCCAAATGGCTAGTTCACCCTGTATTCCTTGAGATGTAACCTTGCAACCGGTCTCCTGTGGGGAAACCTTGTCGAATGCCTTACTGAAGTCCATATAGATCATATCCACTGCTCTGCCCTCATTTATCCTTTTTGTTACTTATTCAAAAAACTCAATCAAGTTTGTGAGACATGATTTCCCATGCACAAAGCCATGTTGACTATCCCTAATCAGTCCTTGCCTTTCCAAATACATGTACATCCTGTCCCTCAGGATTCTCTCCAACAACTTGCCCACCACTGACGTCAGGCTCACTGGTCTATAGCTCCCTGGCTTGTCCTTACCACCCTTCTTAAACAGTGGCACCACGTTAGTCAACCTCCAGTCTTCTGGCACCTCACCTGTGACTATTGATGATACAAATATCTCAGCAAGAGGCCCAGCAATCACTTCTCTAGCGTCCCACCGAGTTCTGGGGTACCTCTGATCAGGTCCTGGGGATTTATCCACTTTTATGTCTTTCAAGACATCCAGCACTTCCTCCTCTGTAACATGGACATTTTTCAAGATGTCACCATCTATTTCCCTACATTCTATATCTTCCTTGCCCTTTTCCACAGTAAATACTGATGCAAAATACTCGTTTAGTATCTCCCCCATCTCCACACAAAGGCCGCCTTGCCGATCTTTGAGGGGCCCTATTCTCTCCCTAGTTACCCTTTTGTCCTTAATGCATTTGGAAAAACCCTTTGGATTCTCCTTAATTCTATTTGCCAAAGCTATCTCATGTCCCCATTTTGCCCTCCTGATATCCCTCTTAAGTATAATCCAACTGCCTTTATACTCTTCTAAGGATTCACTTTGATCTCTCCTGTCTATACCTGACACATACTTCCTTCTTTTACTTAACCAAACCCTCAATTTCTTTAGCCATCCAGCATTCCCTATACCTACCAGCCTTCCCTTTCACCCTGACAGGAATATACCTTCTCTGGATTCTTGTTATCTCATTTCTGAAGGCTTCCCATTTTCCAGCCGCCCCTTTACCTGCGAACATCTGCCCCCAATCAGCTTTTGAAAGTTCTTGCCTAATACCGTCAAAATTGGCCTATCTCCAAATTAGAACTTCAACTTTCAGATCTGGTCTATCCTTTTCCATCACTATTTTAAAACGAATAGAATTATGGTTGCTGGCCCCAAAGTGCTCTCCCACTGACACCTCAGTCACCTGCCCTGCCTTATTTCCCAAGAGTAGGTCAAGTTTTGCACCTCCTCTAGTAGGTACATCCACATATTGAATCAGAACATTTTCTTGTACACACTTAACAAATTCCTCTCCATCTAAACCTTTAACACTATGGCAGTCCCAGTCTGTTTGGAAAGTTAAAATACCCTACCATAACCACCCTATTATTCTTCCAGATAGCTGAGATCTCCTTACAAATCTGTTTCTCAATTTCCCTCTGACTGATCTCCTTACAAATCTGTTTCTCAATTTCCCTCTGACTATTAGGGGATCTATAATACAATCCCTATAAGGTGATCATCCCTTTCTTATTTCTCAGTTCCACTCAAATAACTTCCCTGGATGTATTTCCAGGAATATCCTCCCTCAGTACAGCTGCAATGCTATCCCTTATCAAAAATGCCAATCCCCCCTCCTCTCTTGCCTCCCTTTCCTTCCTTCCTGTAGTATTTGTATCCTGGATTCAGTCCTGTCCATCCCTGAGCCATGTCTCTGTAATTGCTATGATATCCCAGTCCCATGTTCTGAACCATGCCGAGTTCATCTGTAATGTAGGAAGAGTAATATTTATTGCCCATCCCTAACTGCCCTTGAGAAGATGGGGGTGACCTGCTTTCTTTGAACCACTGCAATCTGCTTGGTGTGGGGCACCCATGAGGAAGGCAGTTCTAGGATAATGAAGGAACAGAAAGGTATTTCCAAATCAGGATGGTGTGTATCTTGGACGGGGAACTTGCAGGTGGGGGCATTCCAATGCGGCGGCTGCCCTTATCCTTTGGGGTGGTAGAGGTTAGGGGTTTACACAGTGCTGTCAAAGGAGCCTTGGTGAATTTCTGCCATGCATTTTGTGGATCGTACACACAGCTGCTTTGGAGAGTTTTCTTGTTTTTCAGAGAGCGCAGTTTATATTTCATATTCACTTTAGACAAGTCTAGACACTCCAGATTTTATTTCTTTCACCTTACCCATTGCATTTAGTATTGTTTCCTACTTCAGTCATTTAATCTCGCCCACATTTTACCCCAACTCAGAAGTCCCCCTTTGTTCTTCTCCGTCTCAACACTATCAACGATATTAAGCATACCACACTTCAAACTTTCTTCAGCTCTGAAAGGTCAAAATGTTAACTCTTTCCCTCTCCCCACAGATGCTACCAGACCTGCTGAATTTCTCCAGCATTTTCTGTTGTTCTTTCAGATTTCCAGCAATTTTGCTTTTTTGGAGCACGTTACCAGTTTACCAGCTTCTGAGTATATTCTGTTTCCCTGTCATTGGAGCTGAGGCTGTAGGGGTGATTTGTTAACTGAGAGTGTGGCAACTTCTGTGTGCAATTGTTCCCCTCCTGGAAAGGAAAAGGATTACAGAACACGAAAGAACGGTTGACATTTAAAATTTCAACAACAAAATCAAACGTTATGTTGTGAGATAGAGAAAGGGGATTTACAAATGCTAATTAAGCAATTCTTTCAGGGAGTACTGGAGTATGGTGTCCAGTTCTGGTCACCCAGTTATAGAAATTATATTATTAAGCTGGAGAGGATTCAATAGAGATTTACCAGGAGGCTTTTGTGTTTGGAAGGTTTGAGTTATAAGGAGAAGCTGAATGGGCTGGGATGTTTTTCCTTGGAGTGTAGGAGGTTGAGAGGCAACCTTATAGAGGTTTATAAAATAGTGAGGGGTTAGCAGTAATTGCCTTTCTCTAGGATGGGGGATTCCAAACTAGGGTGCACATTTTTAAGGTGAGAGGAGAGAGATTTAAAAAAGACGAGGGGCAAATGTTTTCCACAGAGGGTGGTTCACGTGTGGAATGAACCCCCTGATGAAGGGGTGGATGTGGGTATAGTTACAATATTTAAAAGATATTTGGATAGGTACATAAATAGGAAAGGTTTGGAGGGATATGCGCCAGGAACAGGCAGGTGGGACTAGTTTACTTTGTGATTATGGTCAGCATGGACTGGTTGGGCCGAAGGGTCTGTTGCTGTGCTGGATGACTCTCTGGCTCAATAAAAAGTCTTCTGAAGAAGGAATTTTAAAACAAAACATGTAGCATTAAAGTGAAATATAGGACTAATTGGATTGATAGCACTTTTGGAGAGATATCACAGGGGAGATGGGTCACGTTGCCCCTTTATTTGTATTCCTTAATGGCTCTGCAGCAGATTGTGTTGAATTGAGGTCTTGGCAGTCAATAAACAAAACAATATTTCTTCATTATAAACAAAATTAGACTTTAACAAGTGCAAATGATTTTTTTTGTAAATTACCCATGCTAACTTAAACTACATCTATTTTAAGCTCAAGCATACACCCATTCGTTCATAAGTAGGACAGGTGATGCAGTTCTGCAGAAATATCATGGCTGGAAAACATGGCCAAAACTTGACAAATTCTGTGGTTCAAGAGCCCAAACCCAGGAATGGAATCAGTTGAGTCTTTCTCTTTCTCGCTCTCAGTTCTTTCTGGTTTTGGCAGAATCACGTCGCTGTTAATCACATTAACAATTTGATAGCCAATCAATTGGACTAGGTCTTTGCTGAAGTTGGAAATTCTTCCTTTCAGAGTGTTTGAGGAGTGAGTAAACTGCTGCAGTCAATTCATTCTTACTCTATTTTACCATTTAATTACAAGATGGCTAATCTATTCGCCAACTCCATCTATCTCCCTCGAATCCCTGACCTTCAACACTATTGCTTAATCCCAATGCTGTTAGGGATGGACTTTCATGATTTAGATTCAGTAACAGCAAAGGGACTGCAATATATTTCCAAGTTGGGATGGTGAGTGGCTGGGAGGGGAACTTGCATAGGGTGGTGTTCCCATATATCTGCTGCCCTTGTCCTTCCAGATGGTCGTAAGTTTGGGAGATGCTGCCTGAGGATCTTTGGTGGATTCCTGCATTGCATCTTGTAGTTGGTCCACACTGCTGCTACTCAGCATCAGGGATGGGGAGAGTGAATTTTGTGGATGTGGTGCCAATCAACCAAGCTGCTTGGTCCTTGTCGATCTCCTTGGAGTGTTGTTGGAGCTGCAGCCATCCAGGGCAAGTGGGAAATATTCCATCGCACTCCTGACTTGTGCCTTGCAGATGGTGGACAGGCTTTGGGGGAGTCAGGAAATGAGTTAGTCACCACAGGATTCCTCTTATCTGCTCTTGTCACTTGATGTGGCTAGTCCTGCAGAATCTCTGGTCAATGGTAACCCCAGGATGTTGTGACACTCTTCCAGGATGATAATTCCAGAAAGCTCTACTGTACAGCCTGGGTGGAGAAAATCTTTAAGGACGTGCAGAGAAGGCTCTTGAAGTATGCTGTGAGGTACCTGTGCTTGCAGCGATTACATGAGTGAGGTTCTGCTGGGAGGAGCTGGAAATGTGTTGCTGGAAAAGCGCAGCAGGTCAGGCAGCATCCAGGGAACAGGAGAATCGACGTTTCGGGCATAAGCCCTTCTTCAGGAATGGGGAAACTTTCCCCATTCCTGAAGAAGGGCTTATGCCCGAAACGTCGATTCTCCTGTTCCCTGGATGCTGCCTGACCTGCTGCGCTTTTCCAGCAACACATTTCCAGCTCTGATCTCCAGCATCTGCAGACCTCACTTTCTCCTCTGCTGGGAGGAGAACAGACTCGCTGTGGGAACGGTGATATTGAATCCCATGAGATCTGACCTGAGCTTATCAGAACAGATACACAGCTGAGGCTGTTGTAGCACGGGTGTATCAGCAGCAGAGCCCTGAAACCCTCTTTAAGAATAACTGGCCTATGGAACCTCGCACTCCGTTCTCCGCCAGAGGACAGGAGGCTGACCATTAACCTCAGAGCCTCTTGGGATGGTCATTTTGGCCTTTATTGCTAAAGGAAGACGGTGTAAAAGTTGGGAAGTGTTGCCACAGCTGTACAAAGTATTAGTGAGATCGGGCCTGGAGCATTTCACGGAGGTTGGTCCCTTCACTTGAGGACAGATGTAGTTGCATGGAGGCAGTTCAGAAGATATTCAGAGAAGAAAAAAAATGAGGGGCTGTAGGCAGAGTTTGACCTGTACTGGCTGGGGTTTAGAAGAATAAAAGGAGATCTAATTGAGATCTATAAGATGTTAAAAGAGATTGACAAAGTAGATGTAGAGTGGATATTTCCTCTCTGGGAAAATCCGGGTCACAGTTTTTAGGATGAGGGGAATCGGATTTAAAATAGAGACGAGGAGAAACTAGTTCTCCCAAAGGATGGTGAACCTGTGGAATTCGCTACCTACCCCAGAGTGCGGTGGATGCTGGGATAGTGAATAAATGTAAGGAGGAAATAGACAGATTTGGAATTAGTAAACAGGTTAAAGGGTTATGGAGAGTGGAGTTCAGACCGAGATGTAATCAGCCATGATTGTATCAAATGGTACAGCAGGTTCGAGTGGTTGAATGGCCTATTCCTGCTCCCAGTTCTTATATTTTTTAGGAACCAAGATGCCTCATAATGAATCCTATTGCAAAATTTATGCACATTAAACAGAGGGCAGGTGAAGCTGTAAGATTATAAAATTGGCAGCAATCAAACAAACTCACAAGTGAATCAAATTTGAAGTTTTAATTTGCAGTTGGATCAGAAATATGCCACCCGTTTATTTATATATATTTACATCAATAATAATTATTACCTGTATCTTTGTATTGAGAAAGAATTCATAGGGGTTAGGGTTAAGGCATTTAAAATATAAACATCAGCACTCTGGAATTCGAAGCCATTTTTCATCCTTTAGTTACACGGTTCAATTCTCCAATCTTTGAGTTGCCAGTGTTTTTCTCTCTCTAAGACTCGAGCATGCAGAGTTTTTGACTTATGTAATGAAGCTAACAAAGAAAGCATTCTCTTTAAACTGTCCTGAGTGGAGCTGGTTCCCAGGCAGCAGTGTTTTCGGCCCCAGCTTGGTTTAGGGGAGCGAGACACAAGGATCGTAAGAAACAGAAGTCACTGGCTGCTCAGATTGCTGCAGATCGGTCTGCCCGAAAGAGCTGCAGCCAAACCGGTCCACCCCCCACCCCATCCGCCACCCACCACCTCTAGATGCTGACAATTGAAGGAAATGGAAAACCAGTGACATCTAGAGGCACGGTAGCAAACAGTGACAAGAATCATGTATGTGAAAACCTACAAGGTTGAAAGTGTAATAGGTGTGGAAGGGAGAATCAGTCCCATGTTGTACAGTCACTCTTAAAGCAGTTAATATAAAATTACTAGAGTCGCACCAGGTTATCTCCCCTGCTCAGACAGCCTCTTGGCTGGGTTATACGGTGATCGGACTGACTGGCACCTTTCTAACCGGCCGGTTTCTCTGTCCTGGTGTCTGCTGTTGGCTCGCATTCCTTTGGCTTGGGATCATCTTTCTTCACGTCCACAGCTGGGGGTTTGGCAGTGTCCTGTGCACCCTCAGCCTTACCATCTATCACAGCATGTTCCTTCTTCACAATATCTTCAAGCTCTTCCT
The DNA here is from genome assembly GCF_004010195.1 of Chiloscyllium plagiosum. Taxonomy (NCBI): domain Eukaryota; kingdom Metazoa; phylum Chordata; class Chondrichthyes; order Orectolobiformes; family Hemiscylliidae; genus Chiloscyllium; species Chiloscyllium plagiosum. The sequence goes on along the minus strand of NC_057750.1, from coordinate 5,003,465 downwards.
GCAGGCGGGATTGGACCGAACGTGTGCAGAAACACAGGGTTACCATGGGGAGGCGCTAGTGGAATATACCAACCTTAACAAAAACTGGCCGCATTCGCGACGATAAACTACAGACACCACGTTTCGCAGGGGGATCTGAATATTATTCCCTCAATGCTAACATCAATGATAACCTGCATTTATATAGCATCCTCACCATTACATATCATCCCAAGGGGCTTTGCAGGAGCATTACCGAACAAAAACTGAAATTGAGCCACAGAAGACAATATAGGGTCACATGGTAAAAGACTTGGCCATTGACTCCAGATTGTTATTAATGAAATGTATTGGGTGAATTCAAGTTCAGCTGAGGCAGAATGTTAGCCTGGGGATTACTAGTCCAGTGACATTACCACTTACTCACAGTGACTTGTCATGTTAATAATAGAATCCCTACAGTGTGTAAGCAGGCCATTCGGCCCATCAAGTCCACACTGACCCGCCAAAGAGAATCCAAACCAGACAGACCCCGCTACCCTACCCTGTATTTCCCATGGCTAACCCAGCTCTCCGGAACACTGGGCAATTTCGCTTGGCCAATCCACCCTGACCTGTACATCTTTGGACTGTGGGAGAAAACCCACGCAGACACAGGGAGAATGTGTAAACTCCACACAGAGGGTTGCTCGAGGCTGGAATCGAACCAGATTCCGAGGCAGCGGTGCTAAACCACTGAGCAATCGAGTCGTCCCTCATTAATGCATAATTTGTAGTAGCCAGAGATCCAGGTAAGGGAGGGGAGAGAAGCTTGAAGGAAATATTATCATACCTTCCAACCCAAAAGATCAGCGAGGGCAAGACAGCCATCATCACATGAACCCACATAAGCCACATCCCTGCAGAGACAAAAGGAAGTCATTTCCAGGCAGGGAAGTAATCTTCAGGACATTTTATTAAAACCAAGTTCA
>NC_057750.1:4989690-5002015 GCF_004010195.1 Chiloscyllium plagiosum | reverse complement strand
CCAATCTCCTTGAGACGGCGATCCCAGGTTCTAGATTCCCAGGATCGATGAACAATTCCAACACCATCTTCACTTTGAAATCCTTTGGGAATTTCAGATTTATCCATTAGATCACCAGCAGCAAGGGCAGTTTGGTGAATGTTAATTGTAACTGACGTTAGGAATACGTGAAACTACTCGAGGTGATTGGCTGGGGAGGTGCTAAGTAGTCAACGTGAATTCATAAAATGGAGATCATTCTGAAAACATCCATGAGAGTTTTTGAGGTTGTAATTAGCAGAGTAGGTAAGAAGAAATCTTTCTCCCTAGTTAGAGGGCTCCATGACTAAGCGACACATGTTAAAGTAAGGAGCAGAGGGGATTTCAGGGAAAACAATCTGATCCTAAGGGTGGTAGGTATCTGGAACTCACCTCCTGAGAGGGAGATAGACAGGAGGACATTCAATGGAATATTTAGATCAGGCCAGGGCAGACTGATCTACAGGCTGGCAGCTGGGAAATGGAGTGGGGGTAGATAGAGGCTAAATGATTGAAGAGGACAGATGGCCTAGGGGGTAAAAACTGTAAGACTTTAATCAAATTTCCAAAAAATGTTCAGCTGTGCAATTCTTAAGAGAATGGACTGACGGAGTACAGATTGAGGGAGTGCAGACTGAGGGAGTGCAGACTGAGGGAGTACAGACTGAGGGAGTACAGACTGAGGGAGCACAGACTGAGGGAGTATGGGCTGAGGGAGTGCAAACTGAGGGAGTACAGACTGAGGAAGTATGGCTGAGGGAATGCAGACTGAGGGAATGCAGACTGAGGGAGTACGTGCTGAGGGAGTACGTGCTGAGGGAGTACAGACAGAGGGAGTACGTGTTGAGGGAGCACAGACTGAGGGAGTACGTGCTGAGGGAGTGCAGACTGATGGAGTACAGGCTGAGGGAGTGCAGACTGAGGGAGTGCAGACTGAGGGAGTGCAGACTGAGGGAGTTCAGACTGAGGGAGTTCAGACTGAGGGAGTGCAGACTGAGGGAGTGCAGACTGAGGGAGTACAGACTGAGGGAGTACAGACTGAGGGAGTACGGGCTGAGGGAGTACAGACTGATGGAGTACAGACTGAGGGAGTTCAGACTGAGGGAATACAGACTGAGGGAGTACATGCTGAGGGTGAGCCTGTTGAGGGATTGCTGCTCTGTCAGTGTCCTTTCCTTACAGTAATCTGCTGAGCCCAGTGTCTTTCTGAGCTGTTACTAAAGGTTCCACTACAACGTAAACAATGATAGAGAGACCCCCGCTGAACCTCAGCCAATCAGCTGATCTCATTGCTGCTCTGTGGGAAGATGCTGTGTACTAATTGGCTGCTGTTCCCAGTAGAGAGTTTGAACCTACAAATTTGGAGCAGGAATAGTCTATTCTGTGATTCAATATGATAAGGATTCTCTTCCTCAGAGCGTGGCGCAGGCGGAGTCATTGCAGGTTTTTTAAGGCAGAGGTCCCCTTCACTCGTGAGGGGGTCAGAGGTCATTGGTGTGGGGGAGTTTGGAATGTGGAAGCCACATTACCTTATGGAATAACGGAAAGGAATAGACCAATCTGTAAAGGAAGCACCCAAACAATTATAATACATCCTCTGGAGCAGGTCACCTGGCTCAAAGGTAGGGGCACTACCACTGTGACACAAGTGCAGGGGTGACAAAATGCACTTTAATTGCTTTGGGAATGAGTTTGCGGAAAGAGCAAATTTTTCTTTTCTGTTCCCCTGGTTGTGTCTCATCATTGGTGATGGAAGTAAAAATATTCATGGACAGGAAGTGACATCAGCCCAGGGTGACAAAACCCAGGATATGACATCAGCCCTGGGGGATAGAAACCAGGATATGACATCAACCTGGGTGATAGAACCCAGGATATGACATCAGCCCCAGGTGGTAGCATCCCATCCTCTTTGGAGTGGAGGTTTGGCTTTGTCATTGTCACGTTGCCACCCTCACTGCTGTCCAGCTTCTCTGATCCCATACAGATAAGAACGCTTTGTTCAGACCAATGTCATAAAGCTTGACATCATTTATGTGTGTGCGTGAAGACTGAGGGAGAGAGATTCCAATGTTCTTTCTCAACAAAGATTTGGTTGCTTCTGGGAACAGACAAGAAAGGAGAGGCCACTCTGCGCATTTAGTATAATCTGCCCTGGGACCACCTTCTACATATGCCACCCCTAACCTTGAGAGCTCTAGCTAAAGAGTATATCTTGATCAGCTGGGCCAGTGGGCTGAGGCATGGCAGATGGAGTTTAATTTGGATTATTACGAGGTGTTGCAGTTTGGTGGGTCAAACCAGGGCAGGACTTACACAGTCAATGGTAGAGCCCTCGCGAGTGTTATTGAACAAAGAGATCCAGGGGTACAGCTTCATATCTCATTGGAGGCGGAGTCACAGGGAGACAGGGCAGTGAAGGAGGCTTTCAGCTTGCAAGGTCAGAGCACTGAGTATAGGCATTGGGATGTCTTGCTACAGCTGTACAAGATGTTGGTGAGGCCACATTTGAAATATTGCATACAGTTCTGGTCACCCTACTGTAGAAAGGATATTATTAAACTAGAAAGAGTGCAGAATGCTACTCGGACTGGAAGGTTTAAGTTATAAGGAGAGGTTAGATGGGCTGGGATTTTTTTTCCCTGGAGCATAGGAGACTGACCTTAAAGAAGTCTATTAAATCATGAGGGGCATAGATAAAATAGGTAGCCAACATCTTTTCCTCATGGTAGGGAAATCTAAAACCAGAGGGCATAGGTTTAAGGTGAGGGGGGAGAGGTACAAAAGGGTCCAGAGGGGCACGGAGGGTGGTGAGTCTGGAATGGACTACCAGAGGTAGTGGGGGAAGCGAGTTCAATTTTGTCATTGGAGAAACATCAAGACAGATATGGAGAGGTATGGACCGTAAGCAGGCAAATGGGACCAGGCTAATTGTGGAAACTGGGCGGCATGGGTAAGATGGGCCGAAGGGCCTGTTTCCGTGCTGTAGACACCTATGACCCTATTGGCTTAAAGATAAATGATAAAGATGGAGAAGGTATCGATCCAATACAAGAATGAAGGGTGACATGCAGGGAAAAGCCCCACAGTGAGTGGCTAGGATGGTGGTAGAGGCTGGGTGAGCCACGCCCTTTGGAAGAGAGTTGAAGCATTTTCTGGAGGAGGATGTTGCAGGGTACCCGGAAAAGATGGGCGACCGTTGTTAAGTGAGTCATTCGTGCAGAGGGCTAGTATGTAAAGGGGTGGGCTGAATAGCCTCCTTCCATGTGGAAACCATAAGACGTAGGAGCAGAAATTAGGCCATTCAGCCCATCGAGTCTGCTCCACCACTCAATAGAGTCCTGAAGAAAGGTTACACCTGAAACGCTGACTTCTCCACCTCCCGATGCTGCCTGGCTTGCTGTGTTCTTCCAGCCTCCTGCCTGTCTACTTTGGATTCCAGTATCTGCAGTTTTATTGTCTCCCTCCATTCAATCATGGCTGATAAGTTTCTCAACCCCATTCCCCCGCTTTCTCCCGTAACCCTTGATCCCCTTGATACTCAAGAACCTATCACTCTCCGTCTTAAATAGATTATGCCAATGGCTTGTCAGTCATAACGTTGAGGTGTGTTAATATGCATGTGAAGATGCCAATGATGGATATTGACTCTGAGCACATTTTGGATAGGTGCATGGACCAAACGCAGGCAAAAGGGCTGAGTTTAGTTTGGGAAACTTGGTCGGCATGGACAAGTTGGACAGAAGGGTCTGTTTCCCTGTGACTCTGTGTAAATAGAGAGCAGCTTTAACACTGGGTGTAGAATGAGAGTCAGTGCACTCTCTCCACACAAAGAAAAGCTCCATTTCGATCTCACCAGCCAACCTAGAGACAATTAACAACGATTCTAAGTTCATGAGGGGGAAGGAAATTAGGAAGTGATTCTAATAACATGTAAAGCTAGGCCTGGTGAAGACTATGGGCTGGGTGCTGGCAGGTGGGATTAGATTGGGTTGGGATATCTGGTCGGCATGGACGGGTTGGACCGAAGGGTCTGTTTCCGTGCTGTACATCTCTATGACTTTAACAGCAATGCCAATGTGGACCTGCTGGGTAAATAGTGGGCCATGGTTTTAGACCCATCATTGTCTGTGGGGGCTGGGGTGGAAAGTGTGGAAGTGTGCCTGAGCAGTTGCTATGGTGTGTGATAACAGCAGTTTCAAAATAACCCTGATTTGGAGGAGCCGGTGTTAGACAGGGGTGGACAAAGTTAAAAATCACACGACACCAGGTTCTAGTCCAACAGGTTCATTTGGAAGCACTAGCTTTCGGAGCGCAGCTTCTTCACAACCACCTGATGAAGGAGCAGTGCTCCGAAAGCTAGTGCTTCCAAATAAACCTGGTTATCACATCTCCCTCTCCAGCAATGAGATTAAGCCAGTCTGTTCACAATGTTAGTATCACATTTGTTGGGCTTCTAAACACACATTTGAACCACAGCTGCAATAGGCCATTACCCACCACCACCAACACTTCACCCCTGCCTCAGCTCATCTGCTGCTAAAACCCTCAGTATTTCCCTCGTTACCTCAACACTCAACTATTCCCGTGAACTCCTGGCTGATCCAACACCTTCTACCATCTGTAAACATTGGGACCCAAGCAAATTCTGTTGCCCATTTCTTAACATGTACCAAGTTCCATTCCCTTATCGCCCCTGGAGCTCACTGACCAATACTGGTTCCCATTCATGTAAGGTCCTGATTTCAAAACTCTCACCCTCGTTTTCAAATCCCTACATACCCTTCCCGATCTCTGTAATCTCTTCCAGCTCCACAACATTCCAGGATCTCTGTATTCTCAAGTTCCGGTCACTTGAGCGTTCCCGGTTTTAATCGCTCCATCGTGTCGTCTGCTTCCTGAGCCACTAGCTCCGGAAATCCCTTCCAAAACCTTTCCTCCCTCGCGACTTCCCTTTTCTCCTCAAAGAGATTCCTTCGATGTGCCTCGTTGACCAAATGTTGTTAACGCAAACAAAAGCTTTGAATTTCTATAGTGCTTTTTGTGACGCCCCACACACTTTACAGCATTTATTGTAAAGGAGCATTGTGGAAATGGAACTGGACTAGCCACTTGGGGTGAGGGTCAAGGATCACACTTTGGGATCATTGGTTCAAATCCCTTTGTGGGCACATGTGGGGTTTATGTTCAAATTAAGGGATATTCTCATTAATGGTCACCCATAACAGCTCTCACTGATGCTGTTTCGAGGGTTTGCCTCCCTTATCCATGGTCCATGTGTGACTCCAGGTGCCTAGTAATGGGGTGGATTCTCCACTACCCAAAGAAATGGCCTAGGAATGCACAGGCAACTCATAAAGGGCAGCTCTTTCCTTTATTGGTCAGAGTATTGAGTACAGGAGTTGGGAGGTCATGTTGCGGCTGTACAGGAGGGTGAGAGGGGAAAGATATAAAAGAGACCTAAGGGGCAACGTTTTCACGCAGAGGGTGGTACGTGTATGGAATGAACTGCCAGAGGAAGTGGTGGAGGCTGGTACAATTGCAGCATTTAAGAGGCATTTGGATGGGTATATGAATAGGAAGGGTTTGGAGGGCTATGGGCCGGGTGCTGGCAGGTGGGACTAGATTGGGTTGGGATATCTGGTCGGCATGGACGGGTTGGACCGAAGGGTCTGTTTCCGTGCTGTACATAACTGTGACTCTATGACTCTTCAGTTGTGATTTGGAAGAGCTGGTGTTGGACTGGGGTGGACAAAGTTAAAAATCACATAACGCCAGGTTTAATTGGAAGCACTAGCTTTCGGAGCGCTGCTCCTTCATCAGGTGGTTGTCACAAACAACATTGGCTCCCATTCATGTAAAGAACTGATTTCAAAACTCTCACCCTTGTTTTCGAATCCCTACATACCCTTCCCGATCTCCGTAATCTCTTCCAACCCCATAACGTTCCATGGTGTCCTCTGCCCCAGCTTTGAAAGCTAGTGCTTCTAAATAAACCTGTCAGACTTTAACCTGATGTCGTGTGGTTTTTAACTTCAGTTGTTAATTCTGGATTAGAGATGATGTTTTGTTCAGCAAAGGTAGGTGGGCCAGAAAGTGGGGAGTGAGGGTGCAGATCAACCATTGTCTCATTGGTGTAGAGGTGCCGGTATTAGCCTGGGGTGGACAAGGTCAGAAGTCACACCACATCGGGTTATAGCCTGACAGGTCTTTTTTAAAAATCACAAATGCTGCCCCTTCATCAGGTGTAGGAGCAATTCTCCGAAAGCTTGTGTTTTCAAATAAACCTGTCAGGCTATAACCTCGTGTTATTTTTGACCTTGATCTCACTGAATGGTGGAACAGGCTCAAGGGGCTGAATCAAGATTAGAGTGGCGCTGGAAAAGCACAGCAGGTCAGGCAGCATCCGAGGAGCAGGAAAATCGATGTTTCGGGCAAAAGCCGAAATGTTAATTCTCCTGCTCCTCAGATGCTGCCTGACCTAGGTCAGGCAGCATCCGAGGAGCAGGAAAATCGATGTTTCGGGCAAAAGCCCTTCATCAGGAACCGAAATGTTAATTCTCCTGCTCCTCAGATGCTGCCTGACCTGCTGTGTTTTTCCAGCACCACTCTAATCTTGACTCTAATCTCCAGGATCTGCAGTCCTCAGTTTCTCCTTGAGGGGCTGAATGGCTGTTTTTATCACCGTCGTCCCCAGGGTGATTAGGGATGGCTGTACAATGCTGCTCTACCTGAATGATGCCCAAGTCCGTAAAAGACATTAGTGTAAGGTGACTGTTCTTGGGAGGCTGCAGTTTGTGCTGGGGCGCTGGTGGTGTTAATGTCGATGGTCTTGTCCCTCAGTCCCTGCAGCCCTCACAAACAGCTGTGCAATGGAGCATACCCGAGGCTTTGCGAGAAGGAGGAGGATCCAGGAAATGTCCCGGTGCCTACAAAGCTCACTCTCTTCGACAAACTGATGCTGTCCCACAACATCTGGCTGCAGCTGGGGATCGAGTCAGCACAAGTCAGGGACATCCTGAGGAATCAGCCGCCAGGGGTAAGCCTGCAGACACCGCCACGTTGGCTCCTCCTGTGCTCGATTGTAGCGTGCTTGGGGTTTCAGTCAACGCAGGAGGAGGCCGTTCGGTCCAGTCTCCCAATACTGGCTCATCGAGTGAAGAGTCACCCTCCTCTTTCCGCTCCCCTGAACACATTTTGTTGGCCAGTATTTACCTAACTCCCCATTGCTTTCGCATTCCTCTCATTGGCAACACATTGAAGACCATAACGTAGAGTGAGAGAGCCATACGGCATGAAAACAGGCCCTTTGGCCCAACCTGGTCTGTGCTGACCATGGTGCCCACTCAGCTGGTTCCAATTACCTCCATTTGGTCCATATTCCTCTAAACCCTTCCCATCCATGTTCACATCCAAATTCTTTTAAATATTTTTTATTGTACCAGCCTCAACCACTTCCTCTGGCACCCTTCCACACCCGCACCACTTTCTGGGTGAAGAAGTTGCCCCTCAGGTCCTTCTTAAATCTTTCCCCTCTCACCTTAAACCTATGCCCACTCGTTTTCAATTCCCCATCCCTAGGAAAAAGATTTTCTGCATTCATCCTATCAATGGTTCTGATGATAGTACATACCTCAATAAGGTCACCCTGATTTCTCCTATGTTTCTAGGAATAACGTCCTATCCTGGCTAACCTCTCCCTATAATCCAGGCCGACTGGTCCTGACAATATCCTCGTAAATTTTCATTGCACGCTTTCCAATTTAACAATGTCCTTTCTATAACAGGGTGACCAAAACGTACACAATACTCCATGTGGGACCTCACTAACAACGTATAAAGCTGTAACATAACGTCCCAACTCTGATACTCAATGCCTCGACTGATGAATGCCAGCACGCTAAATGCCTTCTTCACCGTCCTGTCCACCTGTGACGGCACTTTCAACAAACTATATAACTTGTTCTCCTCAGTGAGTTTAAAAAATAAGTCCCCTCCACTTCCCCCCCACCCCTGCCCCTTCCACCAATGTGTCACCAACTCTTCTATCAGCCTAAACAGTTTCCCTCTATTTACTCTCTCAGAACACCTCATTATTTTGAACCTTAAATCACCCCTTAACCTCCTAAAGAGGACCAAACCCAGGCTTCCCCTGCCTCCTCCCATATCCAAAGTCCCTCTCCACTTCATCCATTCTTTATCCGTCTGGTTCCCAGGAAACAGTGATCATAACATTATAATCATCCCCATCTGGACTTTACCTGTTCTCAGGATATTGATATAATGTAATTAGTGCTAAGTATTTTCACACAAAACATACATTACTCATTTAGTTTATAAGAGTGCATTATTTATCTGATCTAAGTTGACATTATATAAAGTGCAAATCTAATCAGTTTATTTCAATACTGTAGTTACTCAGTGCATTTGCAATTAGTTACTATTGACCACACTTATTACTGAAGAAGGGCCTGTGCCCGAAACGTCGAATCTCCTGTTCCCTGGATGCTGCCTGACCTGCTGTGCTGTTCCAGCAATAAAGTTTCAACTTTGATCTCCAGCATCTGCAGACCTCACTTTCTCCACACTTATTACATGTTAAACACCCAGCCCAGGGTTTTGTACAGTTTCCAACTTCTCTGTGTTCTGTAGCCGGAGGGCCTTTGACAGTGACTTGTGTCCACATCTTCAGTGCCTTCCCTCCCCTCGGAGTCCTGGACGTTGCAATGTGTCAGTCTCCTACACTCAGTGGAGGAGGTCAGTCATCACACGACACCAGGTTATAGTTCAACAGGTTTAATCATGAGCTTTCGGAGCTCCTTGGTCAGGTGACTTCATTTTTACTGATGATGGTTGAGGGTTAAACATTGTCCTGGGACAGAGCTCCCCTGCTGTTCCCATTCGGATCAGTGATCATAGGAGAGGAGAGGCATCTTATCCTGAAAAACAGCACCTCTGGCAGTGCAGCAGCCCGACAGGATGCGCAGAGGGTAATATCCGTGCTGTGAGTTGACAGCGGTATCCATGGCAACACTTGGTGAAGGGTCGGGGCACAATAATGGGGGTGGGGGGGGGTGTGAGCAGTTAACAAAACTCCCACCCCAAACCTCCAGAAACGATCCCACAGCTTGAATTTCCCCGATAACCAAACCAGATTTCAGCCCAGGAGTCAATCATTCTTAACGTACCATTTCCAGCCAGCGATTCAGACTCACCCTGTGTGTTATCCTGATATTTTTGCCATTATGGACAGACAGGCACCTCCCTCTTGACCATCAAACCTTTCAAACTCTACACAGCTCTCTTCCTGGGGAGTTTTGGGTTCATAGTTCTTTGAAAGTGGAATCACAGGTAGACAGACTCGATTCCCTACAGTGTGGAAACAAGCCCTTCGGCCCAACCAGTCCACACCGACCCTCCGAAGAGTAACCCCCCCCAGACCCATTTCCCTCTGACTAATGCACCTAATACTATGGGGCAATTTAGTTAGGCCAATTCACCTAACGTGTACATCTTTGGACTATGGGAGGAAACCGGAGCACCTGGAGGAAACCCACACAGACACAGGGAGAATGTGCAAACTCCACACAGACAGTCACCCGAGGCTGGAATTGAACCTGGCACCCTGGTGCTATGAGGCAGCGGTGCTAACCACTGAGCCACCGTGTCGCCCTGGAGGCTGAGGGGTAGTAAAGGTGGCGTTTCGTATGATTGCCCCTATTGATCGGTGCATTGACTGCAGGTATCCCTCCGCTATCTGAAAGTAGAGCATTCCTGTGCAACCTTTAGTAAGCCGAAATGGTGGTCAGCAAAGAAGCATTAATTTATATGGGAAAAATTCCACATCTTTTCATAAAAGCCAAACTCCTCTCCAGATTCCTTTCGGTTAGTGAAAACAGGCACTAATATTGGTCTTTTGTAAAAGCAAAGTGATGTGAAGTGAACTTCAGAAAAGCGAGGGATACCTGTAGAGGAGTTGGAGGGTCATGTTAGGAGCAATAGAGAGAGGCTGAACAGGCTGGGGCTGTTTTCCCTGGAGCAACAGAGGCTGAGGGGTGACCTTATAGAGGTTTATAAAAATCATGAGGGACATGGATAGAGTGATAAGACAAGGTCTTTTCCCTAGGGTGGGGGAGTCCAGAGTTAGAGGATTCTGGGTTTAGGGTGAGAGAGAAAGATTTAAAATGGACCTAAGGGGCAACTTTTTCACAAAAGGGCGGTGCGTGTGTGGAATGAGCTGCCAGAGGAAGTGGTGGAGACGGGTACATTTAAAATGTATCTGGATGGGTGTATGAATAGGAAGGGTTTCAAGGGATATGGGCCAAGTGGTGGAAAATGGGATGAGATTAGATTGGGATATCTGTTCGGCATGAAGGGGTCTGTTTCCATGCTGTTTCCAGACATCCTAACCTAATCTAGTCCCATTTGCCGGTATTTGGCCCATATCCCTCCAAACCCTTCCTATTCATGTCCCCATCCAGATGCCTTTTAAATGCTGTAATTGTACCAGCCTCCACCACTTCCTCTGGCAGCTCATTCCATACACACCACCCTCTGTGTGAAAAAGTTGTCCTGTAGGTCTCTTTTAAATCTTTCCCCTCTCATCTTAAACCTATGCCCTTCTAGTTCTGGACTCCCCCACCCCAGGGAAAAGACCTTGTCTATTTACCCTATCCACATCCCTAGGGAAAACATTCTCTGTATGTTTATTTTGTCAGAGTCCCCTTTAGCATCTTCTGGACCTCAATCAGATCTCCTCTCAATCTTCTATACTTCAGAGAGTATAGACCCAAACTGCTCAATTTCGTTTCCATTTGTCAGCTTTGAGAGTGTAGTGCTGGAAAAGCACATCTGGTCAGGCAGCATCCAAGAAGCAGGACTGTTGACGTTTCGGGCATAAGCCCTTCATCAGGAAAGATGAAGAGCTTTTGCCCGAAACGTCAACTCTCCTGCTCCTTGGATACTGCCTGACCTGCTGTGCTTTTCCAGCACCACATTCTCGACTCTGATCTCCAGCACCTGCCGTCCTCACTTTCTCCACATTTGCCAGCTTGTCTTTATTTGAATTCTGTGCGTCAAGAGTCTCTCAGAAGAAGCTATCCACGTTGACCTGAAATCAGAATGGGTGTTGGCGTCAACAACAACTTAATTTATGTAGTACCTTGAGCATCCTGAGGTACTTTGTAGCAAGCATTATGCCACGGAATTTGAGCCTGAGCCACTTGAACTGAGCAACAGGTGACCCTGAGCTTGGGTTGGAGAGGGTGGTTTTACAGATCGTCTTAAAGGAAGAGAGAGAGAGAGAGCTAGGGAGGGTATTCCAGGTCCCTGCCAACTGAAGGCACAGCCGCCAATGGTGGAATGATGGGAATATGGAAGGGATACTCTAGAGGCCGGAGGTAGGGGAGTGCGGAGGTTTCCAGGGCCTTGGGAAGCCAGAGGAGATCACAGGGACAGGGCAGAGGAGGTGAAGCCCATGGAGGGAGGCAGAAACAAGGAAGAGAATGTTTTTAAAATGGAGGCAGTGCTTGTCTGGGGGGCCAGTGATGGGGAATGTGAATTGGTGCAAGTTTAGATCCAGCCAACAGCGTTCCGGATGACACTGTGCGAATGGGAAGCGGGAAAGAGCCTGGAGCTGTTTTACATTCTAGATATTTTCCGATACAGTCCGTTCCATGAGGCTGTGACATATCTTCTGGAGCCCAACCAGGTTCTCCCAGCTCAGAGGTAAGGACTCTACTACAGCACTGATACACTCATACAGAACTGTCTCCTTCCTAATTTCAGACATTTCTGATGTGGAGTAATAATTGTGGGAAAAATAAGATGCTGACAGTTCGACTCGGAAACGGAGCTTCTGGGTGTCAGGATTTTGTTGTTAAGGAGGATGCTTTTGGTAAGTTTCTCCCTGTAACCACTTCCCTTGGGTCTAGGCCATTGACCAGCTATTGAACCTGGATGCTTGGATTGGTGCTGGGTCCACTGCTTTTCGTCATTTATATGAACGATTTGGATGTGAACGTAAGAGGTACAGTTAGTAAGTTTGCAGATGACACCAAAATTGGAGGTGTAGGGGACAGCGAAGAGGGTTATCTCAGATTACAACAGGATCTGGACCAGATGAGCCAATGGGCTGAGAAGTGGCAGATGGAGTTTAATTCAGATAAATGCAAGGTGCTGCATTTTGGGAAAGCAAATCTTAGCAGGACTTATACACTTAATGGTAAGGTCCTAGGGAGTGTTGCTGAACAAAGAGACCTTGGAGTGCAGGTTCATAGCTCCTTGAAGGTGGAGTCGCAGGTAGATA
>NC_057750.1:4971502-4989067 GCF_004010195.1 Chiloscyllium plagiosum | reverse complement strand
GATCTCAAGCTCCAGGGAACAAAGCACAAACATTCAATCACCAACAAACAAATGTGCATTCAACCCGACTCTCAAAAGGGTTAAACTTTCTACTGGCTGCACAGCTCTTTTCTCTCTCATACACATACACACACACACACACATAGACACCACCCCTGCTTTAATTGAATACCTAGAATCCCTACAGCATGGAAACAAGCCATTTAGCTCACAGGTTGACACAGACCCTCCAAAGGATAGCCCTCCCAGATACATTCCCCTACCCTACTACTTGACATTTACCCCAACCTACACATCCCTGAACACTATGGGGCAATTTCCCACGGCCAATCCACCGTAACCTGCACATTTTTGGACACTGGGAGGAAACTGGAGCACTCGGAGGAAATTGTCCCATAGTGTTCAAGGATGTGTAGGTTAGGGTAGGTTAGTCAGGGGAAATATAGAGTAATAAGTCTGTAGAGTAATAATGGATATGGCTGGGATACGTTTCAGAGGGTTTGTGTGGAATTGTTGGCCAAATGGCTTGTTTCCGCACTTAAGGATTCTAATTCTAATTGATTCTGGGTTTGTGGGCCTGACCACCATCCCTGTTGCCCGTTGAACTGCCTTACACTTCACTGTCCCCCCATTCTCTGTCTCTCTCCCTCCCTCCCTTGCACTTCCTCTCCCTCCCTGTCTCTCCATTCCCAGTTGCTCTCTGCCTCTATTTCCCTGCCCCCTCATCCCTATTTTATATTTTATTTTATTAAACAAATTACAAAAACAGTTTACAACAAACAGTTACATTTACAGCTGCATACAAGAGACAGCAATTTTACAAGGGAGAGGAGCAGCAGAGCCAGGCCCCAAACCCTACCGTTCAAACAGTTTACAGGGACATGAGGACAAACCTCAAATCCCAGTTTCACATAAAGATATAAAGAGACAACAGCAATGACAGTTGTACATTACACAGTACTGTTACATACAAAAGTGCAGACAATACAGACTCTGCAAGCCCCCGCCCCTCCCACCTTCCGACCACGAAGGAAGCCTGCATCCCTATTTTATACCACGACTCTCCCCAATCTCCCGATTAACCAGAGGCAGTGAGTTCAATTGCAACCCTGGTCAGTGAGGACTCGCAAACCTGGGGTTCCCTGTCATGGGTGGTGGGGGTCGGGGGCGTGATGTATGTGCGTGTGTGGTGGGGGTACAGTTGGGAGGGGGCGGGGTGTTTAATCCCTGATTCGCGGTGCCCCAAAACCTCAGCCCCGGCCCTCCCTGACACTTGCCCCATCGCTCAGAGATTGGAATAATATCGTGTCATTCCGAGTATGACAAAAAAAAACGCAAATAAAAAAGGAAGACAAATAGGAAAAAGATGAACAACAAAAATTACACGCAATGGCATTATCTGTATAAGACTCATAGTTTAAACCGAACGAGCAAACTTTGTGGGTGCAGAAGGACAAAAAGACGATGAGTTCAAAGACACGAGAGGAAGTTGATGAGCATAACAATGGAAAGATCAACTTGATTCTGACTGAATTGTGTAATCTAAGAAATAACAAGCCTTGTTAAAAACATGTTGTGTTACCATCGCTTCCAAACCAACTCTGCGCCCCACTTTCTAAACCCCTGGCACGTGTGGTCAGAAAGAAAATTCTGAATCCACACCCCAACCTGTCTTGGACGCTTAGCCCCGACTGGGGAACAGTTCGGGAGCCTCCCTCGCCTCAGCACCTACTTCCCCTCCGAACACAACAATCAGCTTGGGTTTCCAACATGGGCTGAATGGGCCGAACAGCCTCCGCTCGATGCTGTAAAAGTCCTCTCCTGGCTGTAATCCAGTTGGGAAAGAAATGAGCTAAACCCTGCCAGTGGTTGTTTGGTGGTACCGAATTTGCATATTGCTGAGAGAAATATCATCTTATTGACTAGATTCTCTACAGTGTGGAAACAAGTCCACACAGCGCCTCCGAAGAGTAACTCACCCAAGCCTATTCCCCTACCCTATATTTGCCCCTGACTAACATACCTAACACTGTGGGCAATTTAGCATGGGAGGCGGGAATCAAACCCAGGACCCTGGTGCTGTGAGGCAGCAGTGCTAACCACTGAGCCACCGAGTCATACAGCATAGAGACAGACCCTTCAGTCCAACCTGTCCATGCTAGCTATAATCCCAAACTAGACTAGTCCCACCTGCCTGCTCCTGGCCCATGTCCCTCCAAACCTTTCCTATTCATGTACCTATCTAAATGTCTTTTAAATGCTGTAACTGTGCACACTCCCACCACTTCCTCTGGAGGCTCATTCTACACACGGACAATGCTCTGTGTAAGAGAAATTGTCTTTTTAAAATCTTTCCCCTCTCACCTTAAAAATGTGCCCCCTAGTCTTGAAATTCCCCACCCTAGGGAAAAGACACCTGCCATTCACCTGACCTCGTTTATAAACCCCTATAAGGTCACCTCTCACCCTCATACGCTCCAGTGAAAAAGTCCCAGCCTATCCAGCCTTTCTTTATAACTCAACCCCTCCATACCCGCCAACATCCTGGTAAATCTCTTCTGAACCGTCTCCAGCTTAATAATATCCTTCCTACAACTGGGAGACCGGAACGGGACACAGTATTCCAGAAGAGGCCTGGTGGGTGGCTCAGTGGTTAGCGCTGCTGCCTCACAGCACCAGGGAACTGGGTTCAATTCCACCCTCGGGTGACTGTCTGTGTGGAGTTTGCACATTCTCCCCGTGTCTGTGGGTTTCCTCCAGGCACTCTGGTTTCCTCCCACAGTCCAAAAGATTTGCTGACCAGGTGAATTGGTCGTGGTGAAATTGCCAATAGTGTTAGGTGCATTAGTCAGGAGTGAATATAGGTTGGGGAATGGGTCTGGGTGGGTTGCTCTTCGGAGGGTCGGTGTGGACTTGTTGGGCCAAATGGCCTGTTTCCTTACTGTTAGGAATCTAATCTAATCACCAACGTCCCGTACAACCTCAACATAATGACTCTGAACCGTCTCCAGCTTAATAATATCCTTCCTACAACTGGGAGACCGGAACGGGACACAGTATTCCAGAAGAGGCCTGGTGGGTGGCTCAGTGGTTAGCGCTGCTGCCTCACAGCACCAGGGAACTGGGTTCAATTCCACCCTCGGGTGACTGTCTGTGTGGAGTTTGCACATTCTCCCTGTGTCTGTGGGTTTCCTCCAGGCACTCTGGTTTCCTCCCACAGTCCAAAAGATTTGCTGACCAGGTGAATTGGTCGTGGTGAAATTGCCCATAGTGTTAGGTGCTTTAGTCAGGAGTAGATTAGATTACATTACAGTGTGGAAACAGGCCCTTTGGCCCAACAAGTCCACACCGACCCGCTGAAGCGCAACCCACCCATACCCCTACATTTACCCCTTACCTAACACTACGGGCAATTTCCCATGGCCAATCCACCCTGACCTGCACATCTTTGGACTGTGGGAGGAAACCGGAGCACCCGGAGGAAACCCACGCAGACACGGGGAGAACATGCAAACTCCACACAGTCAGTCGCCTGAGGCGGGAATTGAACCGGCGCTGTGAGGCAGCAGTGCTAACCACTGTGCCACCGTGCCGCCCACAGAGTAAATATAGGGTAGGGGAATGGGTCTGGGTGGGTTGCTCTTCGGAGGGTCGGTGTGTACTTGTTGGGCCAAATGGCCTGTTTCCTTACTGTTAGGAATCTAATCTAATCACCAACGTCCTGTACAACCTCAACATAATGACCCATCTCCTACACTCAAAGGTCTGAGCAATGAAGGCAGGCGTGCTAAATACCTTCTTACCCACCCTGTCTACATTAGGTGCAAATTTCAAAGAATTATGAACCTAAAAGTTGAAGATTTTCATCTGTTGTCAAGACAATTCACAAGAGCAGTGTTTTGTACTGTAGGGTGCATCGCTAAAATGGGTAGCAGAGAAATATTTGAAGGGATATGGAGCAGACAGGTGGAATGAGTTTAGTTGGGATTATGGTCGGCATGGACTGGTTGGGCCGAAGGGTCTGTCTCCGTGCTCTATGACTCTCTGACTTTGTAAAAATGATATTTTTTCTCAGTAATACTTAATAGCTCCCTTCCTGAGGGAGATGGCGAGGAATTCCTTCTCTCAGGCAAGTGAATCTGTGCAATTCTTTACCACAGAGGGCTGTTGAGGCTGGGGCATTAACTACATTCCAGTCTGAGGCAGAGAGGTTTTTTATCAGGAAGGGAATGGGGGGTTCTGGGGGAAAGGCAGGAAAGTGGAGTTGAGGATTATCAGATCAGCCGTGATCACGTTGAATGGGAGAGCAGAGTTGATGGGCTGAATGGCCTAGTTCTATTCCGTCTTATGGCGTACTTTGCCAATAGTACTTATACCTCGCACATAAGTAACCCGACTCCGCCCCCATGTTGTGCATCGCTTCCTCCCCTCCCCCTCCTTAAAGATAAAAATCACATGACACTCGGTTATAGTCCAACAGGTCTATTTGGCAGTATAAGCATTCAGAGCGCTACCTAGCTACCTGATGAAGGAGCAGCGCTCCGAAAGCTAGTGCTTCCAAATAAACCTGTTGGACTATAACCTGGTGTCGTGTGATGCTTAACTTTGTACACCCCAGTCTAACACCAGCCCCTCCACATCATGGCCTCCTTAAAGACCACTGGGAGAAAGTGCTCCGGGGCTGTGTGTATTGAAAGGTCAGAGCCACAGATCTTTGGTATTGAAGAAACCAAGAATAGGGGATCATGTGGGTGGGTGAGTGAGTTTGAAATCGAAAGAACAGCCATGGTCACGCTGGATTGCCCTCTCACGGGCAATTAGGCATGGGCAATAAATGCAGGCCGAGCCAGTGACACCCACATCCCGTGAACGAATCAGAAAGGAAAGGTATTGTCCCCTCAACGGGGTTTATTGTTGCTCCTGTTTCTTGCCCTCCAAGGCTTTGATCACCTGCTGTGAATCTGCCTATGACTCTCAGGGGGTGTCAGATTTGACCTGATTTACCCTCTTGTAGTGCACTTTGGGGGCATTTTATTAGATTACAATCAGAAGCAGGGACTTCAAACCTGCCCTGACATCTAACAAGATCATGACTGCTCTCCCCCACGGCCTCATCTCCCCTTTTGCCACAGCTCGGCATAGACTCCCCAATATTTCAGAAATCCTTCCACACGATCCAGCCTGACACTCACTAACCCCCGGAAGAAGAAATTCCTTCAGTTTAATCAAGCGTCCCCTTTTGTCTGCAACTCCATCCTCTAGCTTGAGATTTCCTCCGAAATAACACCTCAGATTGGCATCACCAATCCCCCCAAAATAACTCCTCAGATTGGCATCACCAATCTCCCTGAAATGACTCCTCAGATTGGCATCACCAATCCCCCTGAAATAACTTCTCAGATTGGCATTGCCAATCCCCCTGAAATAACTCCTCAGATTGGCATCACCAATTCCCCCGAAATAACTCCTCAGATTGGCATCACCAATCCTCCCAAAATAACTCCTCAGATTGGCATCACCAATCCCCCTGAAATAACTTCTCAGATTGGCATTACCAATTCCCCCGAAATAACTCCTCAGATTGGCATCACCAATCTCCCCGAAATAACTCCTCAGATTGGCATCACCAATCCCCCTGAAATATCTCCTCAGATTGGCATTACCATTCACCCTTTAGTCACAAGTGTTCTTCCAGCCTCCTGCCTGTCTACCTTGGGTTCAAACATTTGCAGTTTTTTTGGTCTCTCACTGAGACAAGTAACTCAATATCTCTGACATTCCTCTCTCAAACCCGGCCAGATCTCCCTCAGTTTGGACGGCCTCCATCAGGGAATCCACGTTCGATGAGACCCAGCCGGCTGACCTTGGTACAGCTCTGCCCACCCCCCAGGAGGGAAAACATCTTCTTAACAACTCCCCTGTTCCCTGCCCCCCCCACTTCAGAATCTGAAAACCAAAACAGATATTGCTGGAGAGATTCAGCAGATCTGGCAGCATTTGTGGAGAGAAAACAGAGCTAACATATGGGTCCAGTCACCCTTCTTCAGAATCTCGTGTGTTTGAATAAGATCACCACTCATTTGTGGAAACTTTAATGAATAAAGAACCTAATCCAGTTCTCAATAGATCAACACGAGGAATCAACGTTTTGAGCTGCCTCCAAAGCCTAAGATATAGGAGCAGAATTAGGCCATTTGGCCCATTCGGGTCTGGCTGATGTGTTTCCCAACACCATTCTCCTGCCTTCTCCCAGTAACTCTTGATCCCCTTATTTCACAGCTCCAGGGACCTGGGTTCAATTCTAGCCTCGGGCGACTCTCTGTGTGGAGTTTGCACATTCTCCCCGTGTCTGCGTGGGGTTTCCTCCGGGTGCTCCGGTTTCCTCCCACGCTCACAAAGATGTGCAGCTTAGAGTGGATGGGCCATGGAAAATTGCCCATAGTGTTCAGAGACATACAGGCTCGGTGGGTTAGTCACAGGAAATGCAGGGTTACAGAGATAGAGTCGCGGGGTGGGTCTGGGTGAGATGCTCTTCAGAAGGTTAGTGTGTACTCGAATGGCCTGTTTCCACAGCTGTAGGGATTCTAGTGTATTCTGCAATCAAGAACCTATCTATCTTTATCTTAAATACACTCAATGACTTGGCCCCTACAGCCCTCAGTGGCAATGGTTTCCACAGATTCACCACCGTCTGGCTGAAGAAATTCCTTCCCATCTCCATTTTAAAGGTACATCAGGCCACTCCATCCGTTTCTTTAAGTGTCAAAATTGTACACAGTTATCGAGTCATTGAGATGTACAGCATGGAAACAGACCCTTCGGTCCGACTCATCAATGCCCACCAGATATCCTAAACTGATCTAGTCCCATTTGGCAGCACTTGGCCCATATCCCTCTGACGTCCAGATCAGAGTGGTGCTGGAAAAGCACAGCAGGTCAGGCAGCATCCGAGGAGCAGGAAAATCGACGTTTCGGGCAAAAGCCCTTAATCAGGAATAGAGTCAGGGTGCCTGCAGAGTGGAGAGCTCTCATGTGGTTCAGAGGTAGTTATCCCTGAAACAAGAGACCCAGATTCAAATCCCATCTACTCCAGAGGTGTGTAGTAATATCTCTGAACAGGTTGATTAGAAAAATAACTTCCTAAGTCTCGGGCAGGAATTTTCTGCCAAAATAGCAGTGTGGTTAATGTCACACTGCACTGGTACCCCAATTTCACAGGAGCAGCGGATGCTTGGTTAAACACGGATCTTGAAAAGCCACTATTTTTCCTGACAAGTGTATTTCACATTGTTCTCTGGTTAATTATGCAAATCAACTCCTCAGCCACTGCTGGGACCATTAGTGGCTTTTGGTGCCATATTTAAAGTCTAGAGAGCTGACACTAAAAAGCTTCTGAGGGAACAGAGGTGATACATCATTGGAAATAGGAGCTTCCATTCATCTATGTGTTGCTAACTCACTCATCGCCTTTCTGATTGACTGTCATTGTAACTGTGGCTGGTAGACTGAAGCTCTATAGGCTACCTGTCCCTAGCGCCACACAATGTTGGAATTCCGTCTAAGTATTACTTTTCCCTGCGCTGAGTATAGCAATGAATTTCATTGTTATTGTTCACTGTTGGAGCATCACTTGTTCGATTGACTTCAAAATTTTGAAAATGTATTGAACAAAAGCAAAAGAAAAAAAGCAATAAAAAAAATAGCATTTGCTTTTGGAAACAAAGATTTCCCTTTTTATCCTGCTCCTCGGATGCTGCCTGACCTGCTGTGCTTTTCCAGCACCACTCTAATCTAGACTCTGGTTTCCAGCATCTGCAGTCCTTGTTTTTACCATATCCCTCTGATCCCTAGTTCTCCACGTATGGCCTCACCAACACCCTGTACAGTAAGAGACGTTTCTATTTTTAAACTCCAATCACTCCAGCCATAAAGACCATGAGGGGCAGGGGAAGTGCTGGCCTAGTGGTATTATCACTGGGTTGTTAATCCAGACACCAAGCTAATGTTCTGGGGAAACTGGGTTCGAATCCCACAACAGCAGAATATAAATTCAATAAAAATCTGGAATTAAGAGTCTAATGATAACCATGGGTGTAGGTTTGCTCGCTGAGTTGGAAGGAAAATGTTGCCTAGTAGGGTGATGAAACGTCTGGAAATGAACCTTCTAATTTATTCTACAATCAACAACCTATCTATCTTTATCTTAAATACACTCAATGACTTGACCTCTACAGCCCTTTGTGGCAATGGGCTCCACAGATTCTCCACCCTCTGGCTGAAGAAATTCCTACCTAGATGGTGACGAAATGTCTGGAAACGAACCTTCCAGCTCAGCGAGCAAACCTACATCGAGAACCTCAACCTGAGCTACAAATCTCAACAATGATGACCATGTATCCATTGTTGGAAAATCCCATCTGGGTCACTAATCTCCTTTAGGGAAGGAAACTGCCATCCTTACCTGGTCTGGGCCTATACGTAACTCCAGACCAACAGCGATGGGGTTGACTCTTAACTGCCCTCTGGGGCAATTAGGGCCTGGGCAATAAATGCTGGCCGAGCCAGAGACATCCGCATTCATTGAATAAACAAAATATGGCATTTTACCGTGCTGCTGTTTCAACGGAATTATGCTGCATCAGAATTTTGACATTTTTCTGTTGCTTTCAGTTTTGTTAATGTCTCGGAAACTGATTGAATTTCATCCCCCGCTGGGAGGGGAAAGATTGCCTCAAATGTCAGCCTGGTGGAAAGATTCTCTCCACTCTTTCCACAAGTGATTCGGTGACTTGTGGATGAAGGGAGGGTGGATATGAGCTCAGTTTTGTTTACTCTGTCAGTGCACCATTTCTGGTCTGTCTTTTCCATTCAGTCATCGCTGACTTTCCTCATCGCTGTTCTCGAATCCTACTGACAAAGGGGAAAAAAATTTACTCATTAAATAAAACTCAAAGGACGGCACTTAGAGTCATAGAGATGTAGAGCACAGAGACAGACCCTTAGGTCCAATTCGTCCATGCTGACCAGACATCACATAGTCATAGAGTTCTACAGCATAGAGACAGGCCCTTTGGCCCTAACCGGTTCACGCTGACCAAAATGTCTGTCCACACTAACCCCATTTCCCTGCACTTGGCCTATATCCCTCTAAACCTTTCCTATCCATGTATTGGTACAAATGCCTTTTAAACATTGTTAATGTACCCACCTCAACCACTTCCACTAGCAGCTTATTATTTGTGGGCGGCACGGTGGCACAGTGGTTAGCACTGCTGCCTCACAGCGCCTGAGACCCGGGTTCAATTCCCGCCTCAGGCGACTGACTGTGTGGAGTTTGCACGTTCTCCCCGTGTCTGCGTGGGTTTCCTCCGGGTGCTCCGGTTTCCTCCCACAGTCCAAAAGATGTGCAGGGTCAGGTGAATTTGCCATGCTAAATTGCCCGTAGTGTTAGGTGAAGGGGTAAATGTAGGGATATGGGTGGGTTTCACTTCGGCGGGTCGGTGTGGACTTGTTGGGCCGAAGGGCCTGTTTCCACACTGTAATGTAATGTAATCTAATCTAATCTTATTCCATATGCGTACTACCCTCTGTGTTAAAAAGTTGCCCCTCAGGATCCCTTTTATTCTTACCCCTCTAACCTTAAACTGATGACCTCTCGTCCTTGCTTCCTCAACCCTGGGAAAAAGACTGAGTGCATTCACCATATTCAAGCCTCTCATGATCTTATACACCTCCTAGGACCCCCCTCAATCTCATACACTCTAAACAAAGAAGTCCTAACTTGTCCAACCTCTCCCTATAACTCAGACCCTTGAATCCAGCAACATCCTTGTAAATTTCTCCTGCTCTCTCTAGTTTAATATCCTCCTCAACTAATCTAGTCCCATTTGCTAGCACTTGGCCCATATCCCTCTAAACCCTTCCTATTCATGTACCCATCCAGATGCCTTTTAAATGCTGTAATTGTACCAGCCTCCACCACTTCCTACCTCTGTTTTATATTTTAAAAATGTAATCAAGAGACAGATCTCAATAAAACATTTAATCCAAAAAGAACCCACTCTACTCACTATCGTAGATAGGTTACACTTAAAAACAAATGAAAGCAGAGATTGCTGGAGAAGCTCAGCAGCTGTGGAGAGAGAAAGCAGAGTTAATGTCTCGGATCGAGTGACCCTGCTTCAGAACGGCTAAGATTCTTAGATTCAAAACTCAGTTCTAAATAAGGGTCACTGGATCAGAATTGGAGAAAGTGGGCTCTGGCCCAAAACATCGATTCTCCTGCTCCTTGGGTGCTGCCTGACCTGCTGAGTCTGTTTCTGTAACAATTTACTCAAACCATGGGTTCGTCTCAATCTCAAACCAGGGCTCAGTGGGTAGTCCCAGAGACTTTGAGTCTGTACTGAGGGGGTGCTGCAGTGTCACAGAAACCGTCTTTCAGACACTGAGACCCCAAGTCACCTTTTAGGCACATACAACTATCCAACAAAAAAATCACAATCAGCCATAATTGAAAGACAACCAGAAAGAGTTCATCCAAGAGCCTAATAATTATCCCCAACTGACATTAGACTGTCTTGTGGGCTGAATAACTGTGGTCAGTGCATTGAGTATAGGGGTTTAGAGGTCATGCTGTGGCTGTACAGGACATTGTACAGGACAAAGATTTGGCCACTGTTTGAATACTGCATTCAATTTTGGTCTCCCTGTTATGGGAAAGATGCTGCTAAACTTGCAAGAATGCAGAAAAGATTTTCAGGACGTTGCTGCGTTAGAGGAAAAGAGCTATAGGGAGAGGCTGAATAGACTGGGGCTATTTTCTCTGGAGTGTCAGAGGCTGAGGGGCAACCTCATGGAGGTTTACAAGATGTGAGGGGCATGGATAGGATGAGTAGCCAAGGTCTTTCTCCCAGAGTTGGGGAATCCAAAACTAGAGGACATAGGTTTAAGGTGAGAGGGGAAAGACATAAAGGGACCTGAGGGGCAACTTTTTCACACAGAGGGTGGTGGGTGTATGGAATGAGCTGCCAGAGGAAGTGGTGGAGGCTGGTACAATTGCAACATTTAAAAGGCACCTGGATGGATTTAAAGGGATATGGGCTAAATGCTGGCAAATGAGACGAGATGAATTTAGAACATCTGGTCAGCATGGATGAGTTGGACGGAAGGGTCTGTTTCCGTGTTGTGTGGCTCTCTGACTAGTTTACGATGCAGTGACACCAACAGCGTGGGTAACAATTCCAGCGTTGACTGAGGTCACCGTGACGGTTACTCTTTCTCAACCTTGCCTGACCTTCAGATTCACCAAAGACCCTCAGACAGCACCTTCCAAACCCACAGTCACTTCCATCTAGAAGGACAAGGGGCAGCAGATACATGGGAACACCACCCCCTGCAAGTTCCCCTCCACTCACCATCCTGACTTGGAAATATATCACCGTTCCTCCAGAAATCTAGAATCTTGGAATTCCCTCCCTAAGGGCATTGTGGGTCCACCCACAGCAGCTGGACTGCAACGGTTCAAGAAGGCAGCTCACCCCCACCTTCTCAAGGGGGCAATTAGGGATGGGCAGTAAAAACTGACCACATCCTACCAGTGAATGAAAAAAGGTTAAACTCACCACTAGCTGTCTCTCTAATACAGCGCATCTCCTTGGTTCTCCAATGATTTTAGCTTCACATTATCAACTGAAGGGAGTTTGCAAATTGTCCTGCTCCTATTATTGAGACCCCCCTTTCTATTTCAGATATATGAACAACTGGATCCAATTTCCAATAGTTAGCATGTTGGGATTTGAACCCCCTGCTCCAGAATTATTACCCCAATGATATTGCCACCTTTGGCCTGGCCAGCCATCTTTCATGAAATGACCTCTGCTCTGGGGTCAGTTGGCTGGACGGCTGGTATGTGGTACCAACAGTAATGGGTTGGATTCCCACACTGTCTGAAGTTACCCTGTGGGTCCCACCTTCCCAATCTTTGCCCTCACCTGGGGCATGGTGACTCCCAGGCTAACCCATCGCCCATCCTCCCTCTCTCTGGAATGAGAGGCGAAAGAGACTTAACTTTTTACCACTTACACTTCATTGGCTGCAAAAGGCTTTGGTGTGTCCTGGGGATGTGGAAGGCGCTACATAAACGCAGGTCTCTGCTCTGGTCACCCAGTTATAGGAAGGATATTATTAAACTGGAGAAGGTTCAGAAGAGATTTACCAGGACGTTGCTGGGTATGGAAGATTTGAGTTATAAAGAAAGGCTGGGAATGTTTTCACTAGATCTTAGGAGGTTGAGAGGTGACCTTATAGAGGTTTATAAAATAATGAGGGGTATCGATAGAGTTGATGGTAGGTATCTTTCCCCTAGTATGGAGGATTTCAGGAGTAGGGGGCACATCTTTAAGGGGAGAGAAGAGAGATTTAAAAATGACATAAAAGGCAAAGGTTCATGTGTGGAATGAACTTCCTGAGGAAGTGGTGGGAGTGGGTACAGTTACAGCGTTTAAAAGATATTTAGATAAGTTCATGTATAGGAAACGTTTGGAGGGATATAGGCCGGGAGCAGGCAGGTGGGACTAGTTGAGTTTGGGATTATGGTCGGCATGGACTGGTTGGGCCGAAGGGTCTGTTTCCGTGCTGTATGACTCTCTGACTCACAAGTTAGCACCTCTGTGTGTGTATTGTGTCTAACACGTAAAGGTGATGATTTCTTGCCCTCTGCTTTCTGACGTACAGTTTGTGTGTAACTCACTCACAAGGAGGGCAGCAGGGGAACTAAGGCAGTTCGCTTGAAGTTTTTAATGTAGCTGCTTCATTACAATCCCATGGATCAGAAACTTTGTGGATGCGGATGGATTGGGGAATTAGGGGCTGTTTTTCTCAGAGAGGGGATTTGATTTGATTTGATTTATTGGTGTCACGTGTGCCGAAATACAGTGAAAAGTGTGTCACACGTGCTTTAACAAGCAGATTGTACCATACAAGTGCAACAAGGTAACAGAACAGAGTGTAGGATACAGTGTTACAGCCACTGAGAACACACATTAACATTTGAGAGATCCATACTAAAGTCTAATAACAGAGAGGAAGAAGCTGTTCTTGAATCTGTTTGTACATGTACTCAAACATTTATATTTTCTGCCCAACAGTGGAAGAGGGTATAACTGGGGTGGGAGTTCTGATCGAGGTGCTCGAAGTCTGGAGAGACCTGGGTGGCTCGGTGGTTAGCACTGCTGCCTCACAGTGCCAGGGACCCGGGTTCGATTCCAACCTCGGGCGACTGTGTGGAGTTTACACATTCTCCCCGTGTCTGCGTGGGTTTCCTCCGGGTGCTCCGGTTTCCTCCCACAGTCCAAAGATGTGCAGGTCAGGGTGGAATGGCCATGGGAATTGCCCCGTAGTGTCCAGGGATGTGCAGGTTAGATGGATTGGCCATGCTAAATTGTCCCATAGTATCCAGGGATGTACAGGCTTGGTGGGTTAGCCATGGGAAATGCGGGGCTACAGGGTAGGGTAGGATGTGGTCTTCGGAGGGCCAGTGCAGACTTGATGGGCCAAATGGCTTCCAGCAGTGCTGCAGGGATTATATGGTTTCTACAATAATAGAGGTGATTCGTTGAGAATAATAGCAAAGTCTTAACAAGCAGGATAGAATTTAATTGAGGTGTTTAGATGGCTCACCTGGACTGAACAGGGTCAACCAGGGCAAACTGATCCCACTGGTGGAAGGATCACTCTAAAGTGTTTGGCAAAGGGAGCAAACACATTAGGAGGAAAAGACGTCCTCAACATGGTCAGGGTCTAGAATATGCTGCTGGAGATTATCACCTTATCGAGGTTTATAAAATCAACAGGGGCATGGATAGGATAAATAGACAAGGTATTTTCCCTGGGGTGGGGGAGTCCAGAACTAGAGGGCATAGGTTTAGGGTGAGAGGGGAAAGATTTGGTGTGTATATGGAATGAGCTGCCAGAGGAAGTGGTGGAGGCTGGTACAATTACAACATTTAAAAGGCATCTGGATGGGTACATGATCAGGAAGAGTTTAGAGGGATATGGGCCAATAGCTGGCAAATGGAACTAGATTAGGTTAGGATATCTGGTTGGCATGGACGAGTTGGACTGAAGAGTCTGTACAAAATTCCATGCTAAATTGTCCACAGTGTTCAGGGATTTGTAGGTTAGATGTATTAGTTAGATAATTGTAGGAGAATGGGTCAGGGTGGATTACTCTTTGGAGAGTCAGTGTGGACTTGTTGGACCGAATGGCCTGTTTCCGCACTGTAGGGAATCTATAGATTCTATGGACTCTATGAAGAAGGCTTTAAAGAGGGAATTGGCTCATTATCTGAAAAGGAGGAACATTTAGGGTTACAGGGAGGGGACGGGGACATGTATTTGGAGAGTTTCCAACCTCTTGTGTTCTTGTGATTTACGGTTGAGTTAGGGGAGATTTGATCTTATCAGAGTAACCATTTGATTTCGGCAACCGAGAATTATATCTTCATTTAATTGTATTTCTTGCAGTTTTATCTCTGGAACACTCCTATCTGGGATTCAGCAGTCTATTTCAAATGATCGCATATTACTGTGTGAGCAGGTAAGAGACCGTTCAAAATGTCCACAGTGGTGTCACTGAAATAATAAGATTTCTCCTTGGAGCAAGGGACGTGGAGAGAAAATTTGACCCAGGTACATAAGCAGGTATGGAGCAGGTAGATGAGGAATGATTGTCCCCGTTCACTGATATTACAAAGACTTGGGGGACACAGAGTTAAACTTTTGGGAGGTACAGGAGGAAGATGAATTGGATGAATCTTGTAAATCATAGTTTTACAGACCTACAGCACAGCACAGAATAAGACCTTTCATCCCATCCCATCTGCATCTATCAAAATGAGGAACACTATTCTTTGCACAGAGAGGGGTCGTGGCCTGGAACTTATTGCTTCTAAAGTTGCTCAAAGCGGAGACAGTGAATGATTTCCAAAGGAAATTGGATGGAACTCAACGTGCATGGGATAGAGGGAGAAAGCAGGGAAACGACTCCAGGCCTCATGCTGCACCTGGCTGTAGGCCTCAGGCTGCTCCTGGCTGTAGGTCTCGGATCCTCAAGCAGCCTGGTTTTCGCCTACATTTGCTGCTGATAGGGTTACCAGTAAGCAGCAGCTCCTTGTAAAATTTTAGACCTGGATTTAAAATTATGCCTCGCAATAAAAACTGTAAAGCAGACGTCCTTCTGGAACATGCCTTTGCAAAGGAAGTTCGCAGAGAGATGTAGTGTCTTTTTTTTTGTTGAGGTCCGTCCTGAGCAGCTCCATAATGCGCGAGTCCGTGCTCTGCAGTCTGCTCCCCAGGATGCACACCGAGACAAACATCGACTGACCCTGGAGGACCATAGGGGTGGAAGTAAGGCCATTTGGCCCATTGAGTGCACTCCGCCGTTCAATCATGGCTGATGGGCATTTCAACGCCCATCAACTCTTTGCTCTGCCAGAAACTTATTGGTCTTCCAGGGCAAGGAGTTGACCGTGACTGAGTGACACAGACTGGAGCATCCCAAGGTCCAGGACTACATGCTGAGGGACGCATAAAGCTGCTGCCAAGGCGCAGTGGGGAATGACCACCATCTAAGATTAGATTAGATTCCCTACAGTGTGGAAACAGGCCCTTCGGCCCAACAAGTCCACACCAACCTGCCAGAGCGCAACCCACCCAGACCCATTCCCCTACACCTAACACTACGGGCAATTTAGCATGGCCAATTCACCCTGACCTGCACATCTTTGTGACTGTGGGAGGAAACCAGAGCAAACCCACACAGACACGGGGAGAATGTGCAAACTCCACACAGTCAGTCGCCTGAGGCGGGAATTGAACCCGGGTCCCCGGCACTGTGAGGCAGTAGTGCTAACCACTGAACCACTGTGCCGCCCAAACTATAATGGGGGCCCATTCAGTTATTGGACCCTCCCGATGCCTCAAATACATGGAAATGGTATCTTACATAAGTAAGAAATGCCTTGGGTTATTGGGGAAAGTCAAACTTCAATGTTTGCTTGTTCTCCATAAACAAAGAGTGTACCGAAGTGATTTTTTATAAATATTTTCAAAATGAAACAAATATACGTGACTCCTGACCCACGGAGCTGTTGACCTTTAAAGGTCCTGAGTAGTTGTCTAGAAAGTCACGTGGCCCCGGCAAACTGCCAAAGCCTGACCATGTCGAAAGGAGCCACTCCCTTCCATAGACCGTAGGGTAGCACAGGAAGAGGCCCTATGGCCCATCATGCTGTGCTGAATATGACGCCAAATTAAACTAATCCCTTCTGTCCATTTCCCTCCATTCCATGCTCATCTAAAACTCCCTTAAACGCCCCTATTGTCTCAGCCTCCACCAGCACCCCCTCACAGCGTGTTCCACACTTCTACCACTCTCTGGGGAAAAACATTAGCTCCTCACATCTCCTTTAACCTTTCCTCCTCTCACCTTCAATGAATGCCCCCTAGTATTAGTCATTTCAACTCTGGGAAAAAAAAGGTTCTGACCATCAACCCTATCTCTGCATCGCATAATTTTATAGACTTCTATCGTGTCTCCCCTCAGCCTCCAGAGAAAACATCCCAGGTTTTTCAAGCCTTTGCTAGTAGCTCATACCCTGTTATTCCAGGCAGCATCCTGCATCCTCTCCAAAGCCTCCGCATCACCTGCTCTTACCCCATAGGACCTCCCCTTTGAATGTTGCAACAAGACTTGGTGTTCCCAATCCTAAAGGCTCACTGCATTTAGACAAAAAATAATTTCATCTCCCTCTCTTTCTCTCTCCTCTACTTCTTACACAATGATCTCAGATACTCTGTTATAAATGCTGCTCAAGCTTAGTTAAAAACAGTCACCTGTCCTCCAGGAAATGACTGTGGCTGATTTTCTCAAAGTGGGTGTCTCGCTCATGCTCCCAACCCCAGCAGAAGGCGTGACATGGAGATGGCAAGGAACCTCAAAATGTGCAATATCGAACCACTTCGATCTCTCTCATGCGAAAGAGGCTTCGGACAATGTGAAAAAGAAACAGGACCCTGTGTTTTACACATTTGTAATTGCAACATGTTAAACAGGAAGGTCAGGGTGAAATAAGGAACTGTGAGAATTGTCACTGCTTAGTGCTGTTCCCATGCTAACACTGTCCCACTCGACAGGGATATCCTGCCTTTTCGGCTCCAACTACCTGCAGCCATCTTACATGCAAACAGCAAGGAGCATCTGGAGCAGATCTCAGCACTGGGCATGAGTGAGTTTCTCTGATGTGACTCCTTTCATCTTCACTCGGTTAATTTCCTTTCATACAAGCTCATTTCCTGCTTTCTGTTTCCACCTCATTACTCTCGCCTCCGCAGTCTCGTTATTGGAAAGAGTTCCACCTCTCTTTCACGTTCCTTCACTCCTCTCTTTTCCCTCCTCTTCAGCCCCGTTCCCTTTATCAGTCTTTTTCCTCGCACCTTCCCTCACCTTTCTCCATCAGCCTCCTTCCTTCCTCCATCTCCCTTTCACTCCTTTCCTACTGTCCCCTC
>NC_057750.1:4922152-4970817 GCF_004010195.1 Chiloscyllium plagiosum | reverse complement strand
CCTTCCCCTTTCTCCTTTTCTCCCCTTTCACTCCTTCCCCCTCTTCTCTCTCCTTTTCTCGCTCCCCTCCTCTCTCTCTTATTGAACATTGACAGAAACTGTTGCTGGTAGAGTTCTCATTTGAATGTATACAATGAGTCCAGGTCAGCACAACCATTCCCATTTTACTAGATTCCCCCTGTGTGTCTCCATCCACTTGTCTCCCTCTGTGTGAATATCTCTTAACTCTGTGTACATCTTTCTTTCTCTGTTAGTCTGTCTCTGTGTACATCTCTCTTTCTCTGTTAATCTGTCTCTGTGTACATCTCTCTTTCTCTCTCTCCCTAACCTTCTGTGCACCTCTCTCTGAAATCTCTCTCTGTGACTTTAATTATCTGTCAGTTTGTACACCTTTCTAACAGTACCTATCTCTAATTCTGTCTCTACATGTATACTGTTTTCTGAGTCTCTCTGCGTGCATCTCTATCTACCAGGCTTCTTCCCTCCCTGTTTATCTCTTTGTGTGAGTCTCTATCTCTATGATGTGGAGGTGCCAGAGTCGGACTGGGGTAGACAAGGTCAGAAGTTACAGGACACCAGGTTATAGTCCAACAGGTTTATTTGAAACCACAAGCATCAGGTGACCTACATGTGACTCCGGACCCACACCAATGGATGCACAGAAACTAGAGGTCAGCCATTCTTTGTCCTTTAATAAGGAAATCTGCCGTTATTACGTGGTCTGGCCTACATGTAACTCCAGGTGTGCAGACTGACTCTTACCCGCCCTTTGAAATGGCCCAAGCAAGACACTCAGTTTAAGGTGATTAGGGTCTGGATCCAAGTGTTGGTCTAGTCCAGCGACACTCATAGAGTCATCCAGCACGGAAACAGACCTTTTGGTCCAACCAATCCATGCCGACCATAATCTCAAACTAAACTGGACCCACCTTCTTGCACTTGGCCCATATCCCTCCAAACCTTTCCTCTTCCTGAACTTATCCAAATGTCTTTTAAACCTTGTAACTGTACCCACATCCATCACGCAGGAAGTTGATTCCACACAGGAACCACCCTCTTGGTAAAAAAATTACCAATCGTTTCTTTTTTTAAGTCTGTCTCCTCTCACCTTTAACAATGTTCCCCTAGCCTTGAAATCCCCCACTCTAGGGAAAAGACAGCTACCATTAACTCTATCTATACCTCATTATTTTATAAATCTCTGTAAGGTCGCCTCTCAACCTCCTACGTTCCAGTGAAACAAGTCCCAGCATCTCCTTAGACCTCAAACCTTCCATTCCCTGCATCGTCCTGGTAAATCTCTTCTGAACTCCCTCCGGCTTTGACAAGGATATGAAAGATCATCAAAGTGAAGGGAGGTATTCTTTGACTGTTACTCTGAACCAATCTCTCCCCTTGTCTCCGTCCAGTGTTCTGGGAATCCCTATTCAACCAGAGCCAGGATACGACATTCCGGGAAGTCGAGGGGGACGCCTTGGCTGTCAATCCCACATCCGGCTTCGGACTCCTGAAGCAGCAGCCCCTCCCGATGTGCTCCATCCAAGTGACGGCCGAGAACGGTGCCCTCTTCTTCATCAACCCCCTTTTCCTGAGGGAGCATGGGGACAGCTGGGTCACCAAGGTCCCACTGCAGACACAGGCCTTCGGGCCCTCGTGCCTGGCGACCAGGAACAAGACACCAGCATGGACTGGCTGCAAAGCAACTCCCACTTCCCCCCGAAACCAGCAGGAGGCAGCGTCGGCAAATGCTGTAGAGACATTGGATTCTGGGAACAGCCTGGAAGAAGAGGACGCTTTCAAAGGTAACCAGATTCTCTTTGGGCTCTGGTGGCTCAGTGGTTAGCATTGCTGCCTCACGGCACCAGGGACTCGGGTTCAGTTCCAGCCTCGGGCGACTGTCTGTGTGAAGTTTGTACATTCTCCCCATGTCTGCGTGGGTTTCCTCCCACAATCCAAAGATGTGCAGGTTAGGGTGAATTGGCAGTGCTAAGTTGCCCAGCAGTGCTCAGGGATGTCTCAGTTAGGGTGGCTTAGCCATGGTGAATTACCCATAGTGTTCAGGAATGTCAAGGTTTGGGTGGATTGGCCATGCTAAATTACCCATAGTGTTCAGGAATGTCAAGGTTTGGGCGGATTGGCCATGCTAAATTGCCTCATAGTGTTTAGGGATGTGCAGGTTAGGGTGGATTGGCCATGCTAAATTGTCCCATAGTATTCAGGGATGTGCAGGTTAGGGTGGATTGGCCATGCTAAATTGTCCCATAGTGCCCAGGGATGTGCAGGTTAGGGTGGATTGGCCATGCTAAATTGTCCCATAGTGCCCAGGGATGTGCAGGTTAAGGTGGATTGGCCATGCTGAATTGCCCCATAGTGCCCAGGGATGTGCAGGTTAGGGTGGATTAGCCATGGGGAATTACTCATAGTGCACAGGGATGTGTAGGTTAGGATCATGGGGAATGTGGGGTTACTGGGACAGCCATTTGTGCCAAATTCCCACGAGTAGCCAAAACAAACCCTGCCCTGACACATCCCCTGAATGAAATAAAAAGAACAGATTGGAGGGCCTGTCTCCTTCACAAGGTCAAACTAATTCCCTTTTCTCTCTTGTGCACAGATTGGAGTTCCCCTGCACTGCTCTGTTCGCCATAGCCACTATCTGGGGGGAGGGAGTTCCACATCCTCACTGCTCCTGGGGCAAAGAACCCCTTCTCAGTTCCTCATTTGGTGTACCCATGACCACAGCCCCTCGTGCTTCCACCAAAACAAAATGGAAGACCCTTCCTTCCCTATTGGCAGTTCCGAAACCATTCTGTGTACAGTTCTGGAATCCGTGTTACAGGAGGGATGTAACAACACTGGTTGAGCGTGCAGAGGGAGATTTACCAAGATGTTGGCTGGGCTGGAGAGTCTTACTTATGAAGAGAGATTGGCCAGATTGGGGTTATTTTCCTGGGAGCAAAAGGAGGGACATGATTTTTTAAAATTCATTGGTGGGATATCTGGCTGGGCCCAGCATTTATCACCCGTCTCCAGTTGCCCCCTTGAGAAGGTGGGGGTGAGCTGCCTTCTTGAACCGCTGCAGTCCGTGTGCTGTGGGTTGACCCACAATGCCATGAGGAAGGGAATTCCAGGATTCTGACCCAGCGACACTGAAGGAACGGCGATATATTCCCAAGTCAGGATGGGGGGTGGAGGGGACCTTGCAGGGGGTGGTGTTCCCATGTACCTGCTGCCCTTGTCCTTCCAGATGGAAGTGGCCGTGGGTTTGGAAGGTGCTGCCTGAGGATCTTTGGTGAATTTCTGCAGTACGTCTTGTAGATGGTGCACACTGCTGCTAGTGAGATGTGTAAAATTACGAGGGGCATAGATAGTGTGGACAGGAAGAAATATCTCCCTTTGGTAGAGGGATCAATGCCCAGTGGGCATCGATTTAAAGGGAAGGGGCAGGAGGTTTAGAGAAGATGTGAAAAAACATATTTACATCGAGAGGGTGATGGGAGCCTGGTACTCCCTGCCTGTGAGTGTGGGAGAGGCAGAAACCCTCATTACATTAAAGAAGGATTTAGAAAAACACTTGCAATGCCAAGACTATAGGCCAAGAGCTGCAAAGTGGGATTTGAATAGTTAGGTGGCTGATTTTGACCGGTGCGAACTCACTTCTCTCTGCTGTAGATGATGGCCAGAGGTATTATCGCTAGACTGTTAATCCAGAGACCCTGGGGATTCCGGTTCAAATCCTGCCATGGCAGATGGTGGAATTTGAATTCAATAAAAAAAAACTGAAATTAAGAGTCTAATGATAGCTGTTGTCAGGAACAAAACATCCGGTTCATGAATGTCCTTTAAGGAAGGAAATCCTTTGGGGTTAGCACCGCTGCCTCAAAGCGCCAGGGACCCGGGTTCAATTCCAGCCTCAGGTGCCTGTCTGTATGGAGTTTGCACATTCTCCCTGTGTCTGCGTGTCTTTGTGGCCATTTCGGAGACATGGATAGAGCTGGGTCAGGAATGGATGTTGCAGGTTCCAGGGTTTAGATCTTTCATTAAGGACAGGGAAGGTGGTAAGAGTGGGAAGTGTGACTTTGTTAGTCAAGGACATTATAACAGTGGCTGTCAGACCTTTTGACAAGGGCTCATCTACTGAGGTGGTATGGGCTGAGGTTAGAACCAGGAGAGAAGAGGGGTCAGGAATGGATGTTGCAGGTTCCAGGGTTTAGATCTTTCATTAAGGACAGGGAAGGTGGTAAGAGTGGGAAGTGTGACTTTGTTAGTCAAGGACATTATAACAGTGGCTGCCAGACCTTTTGACAAGGGCTCGTCTACTGAGGTGGTATGGGCTGAGGTTAGAACCAGGAGAGGAGAGGTCACATTGTTTGGAGTTTTTTATAGGCCTCCGCAGAGTTCCAGGGAGGTAGAAGAGAGAATCGGCAAAATGATTCTGGGTAGGAGTGAAAGGAACAGGGTGGTCATTTTGAGGGACTTTAACCTCCCCAACATTGACTGGAAATGCTATAACTCTAGTACATCAGATGAATCAGTTTTTGTCCAATGTGTACAGGAGGGTTTCCTGACACAGTATGTCGAAGGGCCGACAAGAGGGGAGGCCACACTGGATCTGACCCAGGCCAGGTGTTTGATTTAGTTGTAGGTGAGCATTTTGGAGCGAGTAACCATAATTCAGTTACGTTTAGTTTAGCGATGGAAAGGAATAGGTACATGCCACATGGCAAGAGTTGTAAATGGGGAAGGGCAATTATAATGCAATTAGACAAGACTTAGGAGGCATAGAATGGGGCAGCAAAATGCAGGGGATGGGGATAATTGAAATGTGGAACTGGTTTAAGGAACACATATTGCATGTGTAGGTATGTCCCTGTCAGGCAGGGAGGAAGTGATAAGGTAAGGGAACTGTGGTTTACTACAGAAATTGCATCTCTTGTTAAGCGGAAGAAAGAGGCTGATGTGACATTGAGACGAGATGGTTCAAATGAGGCGATGGAGAGTTACAGATCAGCTCGGAAGGATTTAAAAAGAGAGTTAAGAAGAGCAAGGAGGGGACATGAGCAGTCTTTAGCAGGTAAAATAAAGGAGAACCCTAAAGCTTTCTATAGGTATGTGAGGAATAAAAGGATGACGGGTAAGATTAAGGCCAGTCACGGAGAGAAGTGGGAAGTTGTGTGTGGACCCTGTGGAGATCAGAGAGGAGCTAAACGAACATTTCTCATCTGTTTTCACACAGGAAAAGGAGAATATTGTAGAGGAGAAGAATGAGATACGGGCTATTAGACTGGAAAGGACTGAGGTTAGTAAGGAGCAGGTGTTATCAATTCTAGAAAGTGTGAAAGTAGATAAGTCCCCTGGGCTGGATGGGATTTATCCGAGGATTCTCTGGGAAGCTAGGGAGGAGATGGCAGAGCCTTTGGCTTTGATACTTGATTCATCATTGTCCACAGGTTTAGTACCAGAGGACTGGAGGTTTCAAATGTTGTGCTCTTGTTCAAGAAGGGCAGTAGAGATGACCCAAGTAATTATAGACCCGTGAGCCCTACGTCTGTTGTAGGAAAAATTTTGGAAAGGATTATAAGAGATAGGATTTATAATCAACTGGCAAGCAACAATTTGATTGGAGATCGTCAACATGGTTTTGTCAAGGGCAGGTGTGTCTCACAAACCACATTGAGTTTTTTGAGAAGGTGACCAAGTATGTAGATGAGGGTAGGACAGTTGATGTGGTATATATGGACTTCAGTAAAGCCTTTGATAAGGTTCCACATGGTAGGCTGTTGGTGAAAATGCAGAGGCATGGGATTGAGGGTGATTTAGCAGTTTGAATTAGAAACTGGCTTTCTGAAAGAAGGCAGTGAGTGGTGGTTGATGGAAAATATTCAGCCTGGAGTCCGGTTACTAGTGGTATGTCATGAGAATCTGTTTTGGGACCACTGCTGTTTGTCATTTTTATAAATGACTTGGATGCAGGCATAGGTGGATGGGTTAGTGAATTTGCAGATGACACTAAAGTCAGTGGAGTGGGGGACAATGTGGAAGAATGTTACAGGTTGCAGGGGGACTTGGATAAACTGCAGAATTGGGCTGAGAGATGGCAAATGGAGTTCAATGCAGCCAAATGTGAGGTGATGCACTTTGGGAAGAATAGCAGGAAGGCAGAGTATTGGGTCAATGGAAAGATTCTTGGTAGTGTGGATGTGCAGAGGGATCTTGGAGTCCACGTCCATATATCCCTGAAAGTTGCCACCCAGGTTGATAGTGCTGTTAAGAAGGCATACAGCGTGTTCGGTTTTATTGATAGAGGGATTGAGTTCTGGAGCCACAATATCCTGCTGCAACTATACAGAACGCTAGTGCAGTCTCACTTCGAATATTGTGTACAGTTCTGGTCGCCCCATAACAGGAAGGATGTGGAAGCATTGGAAAAGGTGCAGAGGAGATTTACCAGGATGTTTCCTGGTCTGGAAGGAAGGTCTTATGAGGACAGGCTGAGGGACTTGAGTCTGTTCTCATTGGAGAGAAGAAGGATAAGGGGGGATTTGATAGAGACATAAAAGATGATCAGAGGATTAGATAGGGTGGGCAATGAGAGTCTTTTTCATAGGATGATGATGTTGGCTTGTACAAGGACAAGGGGTGATGGATTAAAGACAGATGTCAGAGGCAGGTTCTTTACTCAGAGAGTGGTAAGGGTGTGGAATGCCCTACCTACCAGTATAGTTAACTCAGCCACATTAGGGAGATTTAAACAATCCTTGGATAAGCACATGGATGATGATGGGATCATATAGGGGGATGGGCTTAGACTAGTTCACAGATCAGCGCAATATTGAGGGCCATTAGGTCTGCTTTGCACAGTATTGCTCTGTGTTCCTCCGGGTGCTCCGGATTCCTCCCACAGTCCAAAGATGTGCAGGTTAGAGTGGATTGGCCACACTAAACTGCCCCCATTGTGTCCCGAGATGTGTAGGCGAGGTAGGTTAGCCATGGGAAATGCAGGGCTATAGGGATTGGGTGGGATGCTCTTCGGACAGTCAGTGCAGATTCAATGGGCCCTAATGACTTTTCCCTGCACTGGAGGGATTATAGGTTTCTTTTTATTTAATCTCTGTTTCTAATCAATCAGTTCAGAGATGTTATTACACGTCTCTGGACCAGGTGGGGTTAGAACGGGGTGAAAGTGCCTTCCTTGTAAACAGGAGAAATAGAGTTCAAATCTCACCGGAGACATTCTATGATTCTGTGGAATCTGCCATCCTTACCCGGTCTGGCCTCCAGGTGTCCCCAGACCCACAACAATGTGGTTGACTCTAAAACTGCCCTCTGGGTAATTAGAGACGGCCAATAAATGCTGGGCCTAGCCAGCGACACCCTTGGCTCATGAATGAATTTTTTAAAAAACAGTCAGACAGCACGGAAACAGACCCTTCGGCCCAACTCATCCATGCTGACCAGATTTCCTAAGCTGAACTAGTCCCATTTGCCTGCATTTGGCCCATATCCCTCAAAACCTTTCCTATCCATGTACCTGCCCAAATGTCTTTTAAATGCTGTAATTGTACAAGTCTCTCCCACTTCCTCTGGCAGTTCGTTCCATACATGCACCACCCTTTTTAAATCCTTTCACCTTTATACCTAGGCCCTTTGAACTACCCCACGATGGGGAAAAGACCTTTGCTCTTCAGCCTCTCCATCATTTTATAAACTGGTCACCTCTGAGCCTCTTCCACTCCAGGAGATAAAGCCCCAGCCTTTCCTTCCAAACCCAGTTACATCCCAATAAATATTTTTAGCTTTGATTTGATTTATCATTGTCACATGTAGCCAAGGAGAGTGAAAAGTTTTGTTTTGCATGCAGTACAGGTAGATCATACTATACAAAGTGCATCAGGGTGTGGAATACAATGTTACAGCTCAATTCTTCTCGTGTCTGCGTGGGCTTCCTCCGGGTGCTCCAGTTTCCTCCCATGGTCCAAAGTTGTGCAGGTTTAGGTGGATTGGCCATGCTGAATTGCCCCATAGTATTCAGGGATGTGCAGGGTAGGGTGGATTGGCCATCCTGAATTGCCCCATAGTATTCAGGGATGTGCAGGGTAGGGTGGATTGGCCATGCTGAATTGCCCCATAGTATTCAGGGATGTGCAGGGTAGGGTGGATTGGCCATTCTGAATTGCCCCATAGTGTTCAGGGATGTGCATTAGACAGGTGTAAATGTAGAGTAATAAGGTAGGGGAATGG
Source organism: Chiloscyllium plagiosum (assembly GCF_004010195.1). Classification (NCBI taxonomy): domain Eukaryota; kingdom Metazoa; phylum Chordata; class Chondrichthyes; order Orectolobiformes; family Hemiscylliidae; genus Chiloscyllium; species Chiloscyllium plagiosum. The sequence goes on along the minus strand of NC_057750.1, from coordinate 4,962,576 downwards.
GTCTGGGTGGGTTACTCTTCGGAGGGTTGGTGTGGACTTGTTGGGCTGAAGGGCCTGTTTCCACACTGTTGGGATTCTTTGATTCTATGACTTAGAATTGAGGTTGAAAGGGGGGCAACGATTGCTAGAAATGTGAGAATACAATTGGGCAGTAGAGATCTCGTAAAGAATGTCCCTGTGTTGGCGCCATTTTGAATCTAGCTTCATTTCCTGCACTGTCTAGAGTTTAACAACATCCTTCCTACAGCGGGGCCACCAGAATTGTATGCGATTTCCTCTCCTGTTGAAACCCCGTCCCGTAATTTCCAAAAGTCTCCTCACTGTTTCTGATGTTCTGTTTCCTGTGTAGGCCCCAGCCTGGGGAGGGACATGGTTTCGGACAATAACGTGGCGGCTCTGAGGAGAAAGAACTTCACACGGCGGGCGGCCTGGAGCTGGGGGGAAGATGCCGAGAGTGAGGCCCCGGAAAGCGAGGACATGGAGCGGGAAAGGCCCAGGCCTAAGAGTACCAGCTCAGAGACGGGGCCTGGGAGCAGCCGCACCCTCCCGGCCCACTACCGGGCCTCGTGGCTGGGAGCGGGCGAGCGGGGGACCTTGCCGTCGCTGACCAAGTCCCACTCGGAGGCGTCTCTGTTTGCCTGCGACAGCCCGCCTCTCCCCTCCATCTCGGAGCTGGACTCGCTGTCCATCAGCAGCGTGGAGGATGAGGGCGATGTGACCAGTGCAGCCCAGATGCAGCAGAAACGTCCCTCGAGCGGCCTGTCCGACAGGGTGCGTTATCGCCTGTCGGCCGTGGGCCATGCCTTAACCGGCCTGGTGTCTGCTGACCGCCGGGTCCGTAACAAGATCGAGGAGCTGGGTCAGGACAAGGGCTCCTACTTCGGAGGCCTGGTCCAAGGCTTCATCTCGTACACGCGCCAGAACCGGTACAAGTACGCCAGCAGCACCGAGATGCTGCAGGCCATCTACCACATGATCGCCAGCCTCCGCAACTACCTGAGCCAGAGCTCGGAGCTCACTCCCATCCTGGACCAGACCGAGCACGAGGAGTGTGATATAGGTAACCACGGTGACCGCATCTTCACACTCAATCCTGAATCCAGAACAGGTTTTACCCTAAATCTGGAGTAGATTTTATTCTGTATCCGGAGCAGATTTTACACAAAATCTAAAGTAAGCTATATATAGGGGAGGTGATGGTGTAGTGGGTTTTTAAAATTCATTCACGGGATGAGGGCGCCACTGTCTGGGCCAGCATTTATTGCCCATCCCTAATTGCCCCAGAGGGCAGTTAAGAGTCAACCCCATTGCTGTGGGTCTGGAGTCACATGTAGGCCAGACTAAGTAAGGATGATAGTTTCCTTCCCTAAAGGACATTAGTGAACCAGACGGGCTTTTCCGACAATGGATACATGGTCATCATTAGGCTCTCAATTCCAGACATTTATTGAATTTAAATTCCACTATCTGCCGTGACAGGGTTTAAACTGGGGTCCCCAGAACATTACCTGGGTTACTGGATTAACAGTCCAGTGAAAACACCACTGCCATTTTTGGCAGGAAATTAGTCCAGAGACCCAGGTAATGTTCTGGTGTCCCCGGTTCAAATCCTGCCACGGCAGATGGTAGAATTTCAATTAAATTTTTTTAAGAAGTGTGTGTCTCGTGACGAAATCATAGAGTCATAGAGATGTACAGCATGGAAACAGACCCTTTGGTCCAATCCGTCCATGCCGACCAGATATCCCAACCCAATCTAGTTCTACCAGCACCCAGGAATCTGGGCCAGCACCCGGCCCATATCCCTCCAAACCCTTCCTATTCATATACCCATCCAAATGCCTCTTAAATGTTGTAATTGTACCAGCCTCCACCACTTCCTCTGGCAGCTCATTCCACACACGTACCATCCTCTGCGTGAAAGAGTTGCCCCTTAAATCTCTTTTATATCTTTCCCCTCTCACCCTAAACCTATGCCCTCTAGTTCTGGAACCCCCCAAACCCAGGGAAAAGACTTTGCCTATTTACCCTATCCATGCCCCTCATAAGTTTGTAAACCTCTATAAAGTCACTCCTAAGCCTGCGACGCTCCAGGGAAAATAGCCCTAGCTTATTCAACCTCTCCCTATAGCTCAAATCCTCCAACCCTGGCAACATCCTTGTAAATCAAGGAGCTATGAACCTGCACTCCAAGGTCTCTTTGTTCAGCAACACTCCCTAGGACCTTACCATTAAATGTATAAGTCCTGCTAAGATTTGCTTTCCCAAAATGCAGCACCTCGCATTTATCTGAATTAAACTAGGGGACGGTTAGGGACGGCAATGAACGAGAGTAAGCGATTTCAGTTTCACACGTTTATTTTTTGACTGGCTGTGTTTTTTGGGAAATCACGTGATTACTAAGGGCGTGCGGTTCTATATTTACTCACCTCCCCCCATCTCGTCTCGGGTCTGTGCAATCGGCCGGAATCATTCGCAGTGATCTGGCCCAGTCACAAGGGCATGTGGTTTTCATCAAAGTGAAGTCAGTGAATGGAGAGAGTTGTCTAGTTCACTCCTTCACTTCCTGCCGGTGAGGGCTGTCAGGCAGCCAACTTTGATCTCTGAACACAAGCTGTTCCACAAGGACCCGGTTTATAAGGATCACCTTATAGAGGTTTATAAAATCATGAGGGGCATGGATAGGGTTAATAGGGCAAGGTCTTTTCCCTCTGGAGTGGGGGATTCCAGAACTAGAGGGCATAGCTTTAAGGTGAGAGGGGCAAGATTTAAAAGGGACCCAAGGGGCAACTTTTTCACACAGAGGGTGGTGTGTGTATGGAATGAGCTGCCAGAGGAAGTGGTGGAGGCTGGTACAATTACAGCATTTAAAAGGCATCTGGATGGGTACATGAATAGGAAGGGTTTGGAGGGATATGGGCCAAGTGCTGCCAAATGGGACTGGATTAGGTTAGGATATCTGGTCGGCATGGATGAGTTGGACTGAAGGGTCTGTTTCCGTGCTGTACATCTCTATGATTCCAGGAATTACTCCCCCAGACTCCTCCTTCAGCAGAGAACCCTGGAAGAGAGGAATGGGAAAAATGACAGAGGAATCGGACTCAGTCTCAGGGATAAAATGGGCATCAATTTAAAACTGAGATACAGTATTGCAGCATGGAAACAGACCCTTTGGTCCAACCAGTCCATGCCGACCATAATCCCAAACGAAGCTAGTCCCACCTGCCTGCTCCTGCCGCGTATCCTTCCAAACCTTTCCTGTTCATTTCTCCAAATGTCTTTCAAACGTTGTAACTGTACCTACATCCACCACTTCCTCTGGAGGCTTAGTCATTGGGTACTTACAGGTCAGAGATCAATGGAACCAGGTGCTGACACCATGAGGATATGGGGTAGGCCATTTGGGACTGAGATGGGGAGAAATGTCTTCACCCAGAGAGTGGGGGAGCCTGTGGAATTCTCTACCATGGAAAGCGGTCAAAGCCAAAGCTTTGAATGTTTCTGAGAAGGAGTTAGACCCGGTTCTGAGGGCTAAAGGGATCAAAGGCTGTGGAAAGCAGGAACAAGGTTGGATGATCAGCCATGATGATACTGAATGGTGGAGTAGGCTCGAAGGGCTAAATGGCCTACCTCCTGCCCCTGTTTTCTGTGATAGATCTCTGGATACTCATGGCAGCAGTGGACATAGGGACAGCATGGGAAAGTGGCGTCGATGTGGCTGATGAAACCAGGTTTAGGGCCGAGGGGCTGAATGGCCTGCAGTGAGGATCATTCGAAAGACAGGAGGCTGGAGGAACGCAGTGAGCCGGGCAGGTGGTGGAGTCAGGAAGGGAGGTAGGGGGGAGGGCAGTTACAGATAAAGAGTGAGGTAGGTGGGAGAAGGGCATTGGGTTGGAGAGAATGGCGGAATGGTGATGGGTGAACACAATAGACAATAGGTGCAGGAGTAGGCCATTCGGCCTATTGGGCTATCACCACCATTCATTATGATCATGGCTGATCATCCTCAATCAGTATCCTGTTCCTGCCATATCCCCATAACCCTTGATTCCACTATCCTTAAGAGCTCCATCCAACTCTTTCTTCAAAGTATCAGAGACTTGGCCTCCACAGCCTCCTGGGGCAGAGCATTCCACACGCCCACCACTCTCTGGGTGAAGAAGTTTCTCCTCAACTCTGTTCTAAATGGCCTACCCCTTATTTGCAAACTGTGTCCTCTGGTTCTGGACTCACACATCAGCGGAAACATGTTTCCTGCCTACAGAGTGTCCAATCCTTTAATAATCTTATATATCTCAATCAGATCCCCTCTCAGTCTTCTAACCTCAAGTGTATACAAGCCCAGTCACTCCAATCTTTCAACATATGATAGACACAGGCGTTGGGAACGACCTAGTTGACCAATGGGGTTGATGCTCCCACTCGGGTCATGGGGGGGCGCGAGGGTGAGGGGGGTGGTGAGGGGGGTTTCCTGAGATGGGTGACCTTCTCCTGAGAAGGAGTTATTCCTCAGAGACTGACCGTTCCTCTGTGCTTATGTGTCTCTCTTCCAGACTCGTCCATCGAAAAGGCTTTGCAGAAGTGTATCCTGAAACCCTTGCGGGACCACATTTACTCCTGCCTCTTGGAGTTCCACACCAAGGATGGCTCTCTGGGCAAGCTCAGGGACAAGCAGCTGGTGCTGCAGAAGCAGAGCCTTGCAGACCTGGGCATCACCGCCCGCGTGCCCGACTCTGCGGCTCTGGACAAAATCCAGGGCAAGTTCAACACCATGCACATGCTGTACTCCCCCTGGAAGAAGGTGACACAGCTGCTGAAGGCCTGCAAACTGATCTACGAAGCCATGTCCGGGACATCGGGTGAGTGAGGAGTAAGAGGAGGCCAATCAGCCCATCCAGCCTGCCCCTCTGCTCAAAGGGCTCGCCTCGATGTGGAGGTGCCGGTGTCAGACAGGGGGTGGACATGGTCAGAAGTCACGTGATGCTGGGTTATAGTCCAACAGGATTATGGGTATCCCCCGCTACCCAAAAGTAGAGTGAAACTTTATATAAGCTGAAGTGGTGCAAGGCAAAGATGCATTAATTTATACGGGAAGACTTTCGTAAAGGGGGAAGGTCCTCTTCAGATTTCTTTCGGTTAGGTGCTAATGTAACTCTTTCTTCAAAGCGAAATAGCGTAAAGCGACTGTTCAAAAAGAGGGGGAAATCTGTTTTTGAAATCACAAGCTTTCGGAGCGCTGCCCACTTGTGATTTCCAGTGAACCTGTTGGACCTGAACCTGGTGTTGAGTGACTTCTGACCTTGACGTTGCAGCTGGTACGTGGCCTTTCTGAGCTGGAAACTAGGACAGTCCCAGCACGTGTTTATGAAGGGGAAAGAATGCCTTACAAACCTGAGGACCGAACCGACAGAGCTGATGAAGGGCCAAGCAGTGTGCGCGATGCATTCAGATTTTCAGCCTCCCCTCCAAGCCCCTCCTCATCCCACTTGGAAATATGTTGCTGTTCCTTCAGCGTCGCTGGGTCCAAATCCCAGAATTCCCTCCCTCAGGGCAGTGTGAGTCAACCCCCAGGAGGTGGACTGCAGCGGTTAGGCCCCCACTCGGGATGTACTTGAGAATGCAGGACGACTTTGCGGGACTGGGTTTACAGGATTTCTTCGAAAGGGGCAGTGACGATGCAGAACTTTCCACCATCGAAGGCAATTAAAGAAAAGCATCCCAAGAGCATCCACTCCCTCCAGTAGCAGCAGTGTGTACCGTCTACAAGATGTGCTGCGGCAACTCACCAAAGCTCTTCAGACAGCACCTTCCAAACCCACGGCCACTTCCACCTAAAAGGACAAGGGCAGCAGGTACATGGGAACACCACCCCCTGCAAGTTCCCCTCCACTCACCATCCTGACTTGGAAATATATCTCCATTCCTTCAGTGTCACTGGGTCAGAATCCTGGAATTCCCTTCCTCAGGGCATTGTGGGTCAACCCACAGCACATGGACTGCAGCAGTTCAAGAAGGTAGCTCAGCCCCACTTTCACAAAGAGCAACTAGGGACGGGGCAATAAAGGCTGGGCCCAGCCAGCGGCACCCGCATCCCACAAACGATTACAAATAGAAGGGTGGCACGGTCGCTCAGTGGTTAGCACTGCTGCCTCACAGCGCCAGGGACCCAGGTTCGATTCCACCCTCAGGGCAGTGTGGGTCAACCCCCAGGAGGTGGACTGCGGCGGTTAGCCCCCCACGGGGGACGTACTTGGGAATGCGGGACGACTTTGGGGACTGGGTTTACGGGATTTCTTCGAAAGGGGCAGTGACGATGCAGAACTTTGTGGAGTTTGCAGAACTTTGTGTCTGTGTGGAGTTAACACATTCTGCCTGTGTCTACATGGGTTTCCTCCTGGTGCTCTGGTTTCCTCCCACAGTCCAAGGATGTGCAAGTTCGGGTGGATTGGCCGTGCTAAATTGCCCCATAGTATCCAGGGATGTGTAGGCTAGGTGCATTAGTCAGGGGCAAATGTAGAGTAATAGGGTGAGGGAATGGATCTGAGTGGGTTACTCTTTGGGGGGTCAGTGTGGGCTTGTTCCCACATTGTAGGGATTCTATGAAAAAGCTTAAACTCTAAAGGTGTCAAAGGGTATAGGGAGAAAAGAACGGAATTGAGATAGAGGCTCATGCCATGATCATATTGAATGTTGGAACAGGATTGAAAGGCCTGACAGAGTCAGGCCTGATCCATTTCTGTAGTTTGAGGCATTGCATGATCTCTCCTTGTCTGTTGTGTAACGTCACCTCCTCCCTCCCCGTTCCAGGGCAACCCCATGGAGCCGATGACTTCCTGCCAGTGCTCACCTATGTCCTGGCCAGCAGCAACTTGACCAACCTCTCTCTAGACGTGGAGTACATGATGGAGCTCCTGGACCAGAGCCAACTCCAGGGTGAAGGTGAGGCATCGCGAGCCGTCTCCGTGGCCCCGTGTCATAACGCGCTCCTCCTTAAAGCCACGTCCATCATGGATCTCCAAAGCCCAAACATCTCCCCTTCCAAAATCCCAGAACGCAGCAGGATGGCAAGGCCCCTAGCAACAGTCTATCACTCTTCCTTTCTCATGTGGGTCTGCCACCAACTCTGGTCTCCTTTTCTTTTATTCAGTCACTGGCTGGGCAGCATTTATTGCCCAACCATAATTGCCCAGAGGGCAGTTAAGTGTCAGCCCCATTGCTGAGAGTCTAGAGTCACGTGTAGGCCAGACCAGGCAAGGACATTAGTGTACCAAATGGGTTTTTCCAACAATCAGCAATATATTCATGGTTATCATTACACTCTTAATTCCAGATTTTTTTTTATTATTAAATTCATATTCTACCATCTGCTGTGGCAGGATATGAACCCAGGTCCCCAGAACGTTACCTGGGTCTCTGGATTAACAGTCCAGTCATAATACCACTAGGCCATCGCTTCCCCAGTCCTTTCTCATTCTCTCCTTCCATAGAGTCATAGCATGGAAACAGTCCCTTCAGTCCAACCAGTCCATGCCAACCAGGTTTCCCAACTGAACTAGTCCCACCTGCCTGCATTTGGCCCATATCCCTCTAAACCTTTCCCAATCGCGTACCTGTCTAAATGTCATAACTATACCAGCATCCACCACTTCCTCTGGCTGCAGCTCATTCCACACACAGACCACCCTCGGTGTGAAAACGTTGCCCCTCAGGTTCCTTCTAAATCTTTCGCCTCTCACCTCTCACTGGGATAGGTCATAGACTTTGAGTGAAGCGACAGTGTGGGAATAGATTCACGGAGTTCAAAGGTTGAAGTTTAATCGACCTTTGTATCGGCTGATATGTAGAATTAGAGGAAGGTTCTCCATTAAACTTTGGGCTGTGGCCTAGAATTACAGGATCATTAGGCCTTGAATTGGATGTGTGTGGGGTATAAAGACCAGCACTGATCTGGTTGGCCAAACATCCTCTTCTCATAGAGCTGTACAGCACAGAAACAGACCCTTCGGTCTAACTTGTTCATTCCAATCAGATATCCTAAATTAATGATGTCCCGTTTGCCAGCATATCCCTATGAACCCTTCCTAATCATATATCCATCCAGATCCCTTTCAAATGTTGTAATTGTACCAGCCTCCACCACTTCCTCTGGCAGCTCATTCCATACACGTACCACCCTCTGGGTGAAAAAGCTGCCCCCCCCACCTTTTAAATCTTTCCCCTATCACCTTAAACCCCTGCCCACCCCAGGGAAAAGACCTTGTCTATTTATCCTATCCATGCCTCTCATGACTTTATAAACTTCAACCTCCAACGCTCCAGGGAAAACAGCCCCAGCCTATTCCCTATAGCTTAAACCCTCCAACCCTGGCAACATCCTTGTAAATCTTTTCTGAGCCCTGTCAAGTTTCACAACACCTTTCTGATAGGAAGAAGACCAGAACTGAACACAGTATTCCAAAAGTGGCCTAACCAATGTCCTGTACAGCCACATGACTCCCAACTCCCGTACTCAGTGCTTTGTGGATACAACATTCACCAAGGACCCAATTCAAAGCCAGAAACAGCTAAAAAAGGACTTTAGTTAAGGCCCAAAACAGACTGGGGATTGATAGGGGTTTAAAGTGGAGCCAGGGCTGGGCTCAGCCTGATGAACCGAACTGTTCTCTTTCCCTGAAACATTTTGTGTCCTCCTGTTGTCTAGGTGGATACTACCTAACGACGATGTTTGGTGCACTCTATCACATCAGCAACTTCCAGCCCAGGCAATTCACCCGGCAGATGAGTGATGAGGCTAAGTCATCAATACGTCAATGGCGAACGAGAAGAACCATTCACTATACCCAGTCAAAGAGACGCTCAGCACAGGTTGGCAAAGCTGGGAAATATCGCTGGGCAGGGATGGGGTCGGGAGTGCAATGACAACACCAACATTTGTGTAGAAACATAGGATGGAGGGGCAGGATTAGGGCATTTGGCTCATTGAGCCCCCCTCCACCAATCAATAGGATCACGGTGACCATTTGGACATTTATACATGAGGGGCATGGACGGGGTGAACAGACAAGGTCTTTTCCCTGGGGTGGGGGAGTCCAAAACTAGAGGGCATCAGTTTAGGGTGAGAGGGGAAAGATTTAGAAGATGGGGGGAGTGGGGCAACTTTTTCACACAGAGGGTGGTGTGTGTATGGAATGAGCTGCCAGAGGAAGTGGTGGAGGCTGGTACAATTGCAGCATTTAAAAAGCATCTGGATGGGTATATGAATAGGAAGGGTTTAGAGGGATATGGGCCAAATGCTGGCAAATGGGACTAGATTAGGTTAGGATATCTAGTCAGCACGGATGAGTTGGACTGAAGGGTCTGTTTCCGTGCTGTACGTTTCTATGACTGACTATTCTAATCCCATTTTTGAGAAAGGGGACCAGTAGCGTTGGCATCAGAAATGAACATCTAAACGTTTCTTCAATGTGATGAGGGTTTGTGCCTCTCCCACCCTGACAGGCAGGGAGATCCACTTTCCCCTCACACCCTGGGTGAAAACATTTTTCCTCACAATCCCCTCTAAGCTTCCTACCCCTTCCTTTCAATCTGTGCCCCACCCCGGTCCCTCCACCAAGGGGGGAATAGTTCCTTCCCCTCTACGCTATCTACACCCCGCATCATTTTACACATCTCCGTCACATGCCCCCTCGTTCTCCTGCGTGTGCCAAGGTGAAGCTGGATAAACTCACACAGGAAGGAGATACAGGCGGCTACGCTGATGCTTGTGCGGAAGATAAGCAAGGTTTCGATCTGGTTCACCGGACAATTCACCTCATTGTGCCCTAGCCTGAGAATGATCAATCCTGTGTTTCTTCCCCAACAACTGACATTTTGCAAAGCGTTGTTCTTAGCTCTTCTCCTTTCTTTGTGAAATGAATCCCAAATCGGAACCACATCAAAACATTATTGCCACTTGAAATCCACAGAGATTCATGGGAACTGACTGATATACATGTACAGCTCTAGGTTTCCATTCCCAAAGACATCCACAACCAAATGGAATTGGATGCCCAGGCTCAGTGTTAAATATAGTCATAGTCATAGAGTCATCCAGCATGCAAATAGACCCTTCGGCCCACCCAGTCCATGCCGACCATTACCCCAAACTAAACTAGTCTCACCTGCCTGCTCCTGGCCCATAGGCCTCCAAACCTTTCCTGTTCACGTACTTATCCAAACATCTTCCAGAAGTCCACATCCACCAATTCCTCTGAAAGTTCATTCCACACGTGAACCAACCTCTGTGTAAAAAAATTTGTCCCGGGTGTCTTTTTAAATTCTCTCCCCTCACCTTAAAAATGTGTCCCCTAGTCTTGAAATCCCCCACCCTAGGGAAAAGACAGCCAACATGAACCCTATCTATACCCCTCATTGTTTTATAAAACTCTATCAGGTTTCCTCTCAGCCTCCTGTGCTCCAGTGAAAAACATCCCACCCGTTATCACTCAAGCCTTAAGCACCAGGATAGCACCATGTGTGTTCTGTTACCACCACCCGAAATCTTCCCTAATGTTCTGGAAAAGATTCATTGTGAGGTACAGTGTCTGGAACGGAGTTTCTCTCTCTCAGTCAATATAAACAAAGCTGAACATGGTAGGCTGATGGTCTCAGCTCTCTCTCTCTCTCTCACACACATTGTGATCTCTCCTCTTGACCTGTAGGATTTGCTGCACATCTCTCTGCGTGAACCTAGTGGAAACCAGGTGCCTATATTAGCCCCAGCGCACATGAGTGTGGCCGAGGTGGAGAAGGCGTGTGCCGAGAAATTCGACGTGCCGGACCCCGAGAGCTACAGACTCTTCGTGGTCCAGGGAGACTCGTACCAGCCACTGGAGGGGGACTCCTGTCCCCAGAAGGTCAGGGAGGAGCTGAAACAGAAAGGGGAGACCGCCTTCCACTTTGTGTACGGACTCAAGGACAGAAGCCAGTGCCCCCAGACTCCCTCAGAGGACAGGCAGCCCACTCCATGACGGGTCTCCCTCGGTGATGGGGATGGAGGGAGCTGGATCGTTGGGGCTGCCCTGGGCGAGTTTGAGAACCGGGGGTCACTTGCTCAAGGATGGTAACGCTGCCGTCTCCTGTTTCTGAGGGGAGCCGATGGATCACGGGAACCGTGGGAGGCCATTCGGCCCCTCCACACCATTCATACGGCTGAGATGTCCTGGTCTCCAGGAGACATTCTTTCCTCTACAAACCCTCTATGTCGGGGAAGCGGGGGGATGGGGAATGGATTTTTTTTCTAACCTTCTCATTCATTCTGTCATAGTCCACAGTCTGTGCTCCCTTTTTTGGTTCATCAACAACTGTTCAATATGCAGTGACCGAAGAATCTCTACAAGATCTCACACCCAAAAAATGACGAGGCAGTAGGACATGGGCATGACTGGCTGAGCCAACATTTATTGCCCGTCCCTAATTGCCCCTTGAGAAGGTGGGGATAAGCCACCTTCTTGAACCGCTGCAGTCCACGTCCTGTAGGGACACCCACACAAGGCCCTTAGGGAGGGAATTCCAGGATTCTGACCCAGCGACACTCAAGGAATGGCGATATATTTCCAAGGCAGGATGGCATGTGGTTTGGAGGGGAACTTGCAGGGGGTAGTGTTCCCATGCATCTGCTGCCCTTGTCCTGCTCCGGGATGGAGGTTCAGAAGGTGCTGTCCTGGTGAAAAGAGGTGAAACTTTTCAGGTCTTTGTAAAATAACATCCTTGTGTGGTCTGTACCAATACTGTAAATCTTCCTTGTCTAAATATGAGTGGGTCTAATATCCCTCCTGCAATGAAACACGCTGATCGGCAGACAATATTACATCCCTGGGGGAAAACACATAACTTGAACAAATCCAATCAAAAGAAGGGTCTGAATTTTAAAATCACGGTGTTGCTGAATCAGGGGCGATGGTAGGTGTGGGGCACAGGGATGTCGAGGGAGCTGAACCTGCCTTTGTATCTCCAAACCATTTAAATCCAACACCTGGCTATGAAAACATAGTTTCTCTTAATTTATTTGGCTGCTGTTGGAGATTCCTTTTGTACCAACTTTGCTGACGCTCAGGAAAGCACCAACCAGAACAAACTTTGTACGTTATTTATCTCAAGACACTGCTTTCAGAAATCGCAGCTACGTGATTAAAATTGTAAATTGAAATAAAACTTTTGATTTGTAATGTACCACATCCTGACCTCATTGCTTGCATCAACAGTACAACTTACCTGAGAAAGTTGGAATCAGCTGGAACAGCAAAAAAGTACAAATGGAATGCAATGTGGGAAAGTGTGAGGTTATGCACTTTGGTAGGAAGCATAGAAGGGAAGATGACTTTTTAAATGGGGAATGCCTTTGGAAATCTGAAGCTCAAAGGGACTTAAAGGTGCTCGTTCAGGATTGTCTTAAGGTTAACACGTAGATACAGTTGGCAGTTAGGAAGGTAAATGCAATGTTAGCATTCATTTCAAAAGGGCTAGAATATAACAGTAAGATGAAGTGCTGGGGCTGTAAAATGCTCTAGTCAGAGCAGAGTTGGAACATTGAGAGATTTTCTGGGCCCCGTATCTAAGGAAGGATGGGCTGGGCCCCGTATCTAAGGAAGGATGGGCTGGACCCCGTATCTAAGGAAGGATGGGCTGGGCCCTATGTTTAAGGAATGATGAGCGGGGCCCCGTAACTAAGGAACCTTGGGCTGGGCCCTGTATCTAAGGAGGTGGGATGGGGGAAAATGAACTGGGTTCTGTATCTATGGGGGGGATGAGCTGGCCCTGTATCTAAGAAAGGATGAGCTGGACCCTGGATCTAGGGGGTGATGAGTGGGGCCCCCTACCTAAGGAAAGATGAGCTGGCGTTAGAGGGAGTCCGAAGATGTTTCACAAGAACGATCCCTTGGGGATGAACGGCTTGTCTTATGAGGAGCAGCTGAGAACTCCGAGTCTGTAGTCAATGGAGTTTAGAAGGATCCACACTGAAAGTTAGAATACCAAGAGGCCTGGATAGAGTGGACGTGGAGAAGTAGGAGAGGCTGAGGGCACAGCCTCAGGGTGAAGGGACAACCCTTTCAGAGGAATCGCTTCAGCCAGAGAATGGCGAATCTGTGAGACTCATTGCCGCAGAGGGCTGTGGAGACCAAGTCACTGAGTGTGTTTAAGTCAGAGATAGATGGGCTCTTGATGAATAAGGGAGAACAGGGTTGAGAAACATATCAGCCATGATTGAATGGTGGAGTAAACATGATGGGCTGAACAGCCGTCTTCTGCTCATATAGCTTATGCCCTGTATTTCTGGCTCAGTAATTGAATAGGTTTACCACTATATCCCTGTCTCCTCAGTGAAGCGAGGAGCTGTGACGTCCCACTGGCCATAGGAACTGATCCCAACTGGGCCACTGGACATAGAATCATGCAGTCACACAGCACAAGAAACAGACTGTTCGGTCCAACCAGTCCATGCCAAAAATAATCTCAAACTAAACTAGTCCCACCTGCCTGCTCCTGGTCCATATTTCTCCAAACCTTTCCTATTCATGCACTTATCAGAGTGCCTTTTATATGTAAATGTGCCCACACTCACTTGTTCTGAAGAAGTCATACTGGACCCGAAATGTTAACTGTGTTTTTCTCTCCACAGATGCTGCTAGACCTGTTGAGTTTCAGATTTCCCATCATCTATCGTTCTTTATCCTGTGCAACTCCCTCCCACGATCTCAAAACCAGTTCCAGTCACTCGTACACATGAAACTGGTTCAGTTCACAGAACTATAGAACTCCCACAGTTTGGAAACAGGCCATTCGGCCCCTCAGGTCTACACCAATCCTCAGAAGAGCATCCAACCCAAACCCCCCCACAATTTTATTATTAGTTTAATTAGTTAGAGCACACGTTCAGACTGTCCCCACCCTGATGTTTTGGCAGGTAAAACTGGAAGAAGTTGTTGCTTTATAAGACCATACGAAATAAGAGCAGAAGTAAGGCCATTCAGCCCATCGAGTTCACTCCGCCATTCAATCATGGCTGATGTGCATTTCAACGCCACTTACCCGCACCCTCTCTCTTGTAGGAACACCCTCACACGGTTTGCTCACTCAGGAACTCTTATCTAGATCCCAAACAACAGTTACTCTCCATTCCTCATGGCCCCTATATGAACAAGGCAGATTCTGCGCTGTACCCCCATTTGACTTGTCCCTGGTGGAGTGGGAACGCTGTTGGTTAATGTGGTGCCAGGGCAAGTGCAGCCACCAGCAACAGGGGAGAGAGTTTAACCACAGAGTGAACTAGGTAAAAACAATGACTGCAGATGCTGGAAACCAGACTCTGGATTAGTGGTGCTGGAAGAGCACAGCAGTTCAGGCAGCATCCAAGGAGCAGCGAAATCGACGTTTCGGGCAAAAGCCCTTCATCAGAGTGAACTACCAAACCAATGCCTGGAGGAGGTACGCCTCATACTCCGCCTTGGGATTGTGCAACCACACGGGATCAATGTGGATTTTGACAGCTTCCTCATTTGCACCCCCCCCCACTCCCACATTATCCCAGTACCAAGCCTCCAACTCAGCAACACCCTCCAAACCTGTGCATCACTGCACCCTCTGACCTATCACCTTTGCCCTCACCTTCATCCACCTATCGCTTTCCCCCCAACCCCACCTTCCCATTTATCCCTCAGCCCCGACCCACAAGCCTCGTTCCTGAAGAAGGGTTTATGCCCGAAACGTCGATTCTCCTGCTCCTCAGATGCTGCCTGACCTGCTGTGCTTTTCCAGCACCACACTCTCGACTCTGATCTCCAGCGTCTGCCGTCCTCACTTCCTCCACAGAGTGAACAGACAGGGATGCCTCATGTGGTCGAGCAGCAACTGCTGACCCTTGCTGGCCGTACAAATGGATCAGCTCATGGGGAACAGAGAGAGAAAATACATTTTAAGAATGGCACTTCTACATAGGATGTTACAGTAATTACCGTGGAAGTAATAATTGAGTTACTCTAACAGCATTACTCAATATTTAAACCATATTTGCACTTTTATTTGACACTGTACTTTTGAAACATTAAGTGCGTCTGCCCCAGTTTCTTCAAGTTGCAATGTTCTCAGTTTCCTTGTTCTCTCCCTCTCCCCTCACCCGAACCACAGCCAGTCACCACTTCCTGTTCAAACTAAAACAGCTGGTAGCTACTCTCTGGGACCAGGAAGCCTACCCATTACAAAGCAAGGCCACAAAGTCCTCCTCTCTCTCTCTCACTCCAGTACACTGACACTTTAAACCACGGCACAAAGCCCAGTTCCAGTGCTGAGGGAGTGCTGCACCATCGGCTATGCCATCTTCCAGAGATGACGGGAAATCGAAGCCTCTGCTGGGCACTGGAGACCCCGGTGGTGCAATTTCAGCTGAATTCACACCCCTCCCCCATCACGTCCTTCCCCTCAGCCAACAGCACAAACAATAAACTGCTCATTCCCACACTCTCTGCACACGCTGGTCCCTGCACGTCCTGCATTACATCAGTAACGCCTCGTGGCAATATCTGGGCCAGAGTTAACCTGCCTGGTTTAAATGTTAATCACCCAACTGATGCATTCTCCCTAACGAGAGTCACACAGCACAGAAAGAGGCCCTTCGGCCCAACTCGTCCATGCTGAACAGGTTTCCTAAACTGAACTTGTCCCATTTGCCAGCATTTGGCCCATATACCTCGAAGTCCCTCCTACTCAGAGGCAGACAATCCCTACAGTGGAAGCAGGCCATTCAGCCCATCGAGTCCACACTGACCCGCCAATGAGTGTTCCACCCAGAACACCCCCTTACCCTATCCCTGTAACCCTGCATTTCCCATAGTTAACCCACCTAGCCTGCACATCCCTGGACACTATAGCACGGCCAATCCACCCTAACCTGCACATCTTTGGACTGTGGGAGGAAACCGGAGCACCCGGAGGAAACCCACAGAGACACAGGGAGAATGTCCAAACTCCACACACAGAGTCACCTGAGAGTGGAATCGAACCCGGGTCCCTGACGCTGTGAGGCAGCAGTGCTAACCACTGAGCCACTAGATGAAGAAGCAACCCAGTCAATGATCTAAATGGATAGCAGTACAGGTCCAATGGGCTGAATGGCCTCCCAGTGGTCCTAGCTTTGACTGCATTGACTTAAAGCCATGCACTGACAAAACACAGAGGCACTGCAAGGATTTGATGTCATGAATTAAGACCATAAAACATAGGAACAGAAATCAGGCCATTCAGCCCATTGAGTTTGCCCCTCCATGCAACCATGGCTGATACGTTTCTCAACCCCGTTCTCCCGCTCTCTCCCCATTACCTTTGATCCCCTTTACAATCAAGAACCTATCTATCTCAGTCTTAAATACACTCAATGACCCGGCCTCCACAGCCTCCTGTGACAGTGAATTCCACACATTCCCCACTCTCTGGCTGAAGGAGTTTCTCCTTATCTCCGTTCTATAAGGTCTTCCCTTTACTTTAAGGCTCTCCTACCCATGGAAACATCTTCCCAACATCCACTCTGTCCAGGCCATTCAGTATTCTGTATGCTTCAATCAGATCCCCCCTTATCCTTCTAAACTCCATCAAGTATAGACCCAGAGTCCTCAAACGTTCCTCATATGTTAAGCTTTTCAAAGTTGGGACCATTCTCGTGAATCTCCTCTGAACCCACTCCGGGGCTGTACATCCTTCCTGAGGTATGGGGCCCAAACTGTGCACAATACTCCAAAAGTGGTCTCACCAGAGCCTTGTAGAGCCTCAGAGGTACATCTCTGCTGTTATTTTCAAGTCCTCTCAAAATAAATGCCACCATTGTAATCGCCTCCCTAACTACTGACTCAACCTACAAGTTTACTCTGAGAGAATCCTGAACAAGAACTCCCAAGTCTCTTTGCACTTCAGACTTCTGAACTTTCTCCCTGTTTCGAAAACAGCCCATGCCTCTATTCTTCCTACCGAGGTGCATGACCTCACACTTTCCCACGTTGTACTCCATCTGCCCCTGCTCTGGTCAAGCCCTTAAACTCATTACATCACAGAGCCCGTCTCCTGATACTGTGAAAAGTGAAACAACTGCGCCATCTGCTGCTCGGAAGAGGTGACACAGTTCAGGATCCAACATATTCTGATTAATTCAAGTTGCTGTCTCCTGCAGCTCCCAGTTTTCTGTTGACTGCAGACCCAGTAACTATCAGTCCTGAACAGCCTAGCGCCAAATACAAACACAGATTTCAGGACCAAAGCACTTCGACCCTCCTGCAAAAAAAAAACATTTGTGGAACATTCCAAACCATTTTTATTTTATTGCAATCCACCCAGACGTGCCACAGTTCTAATTATTTTTAAATTAAACTAACGCTTGCAGCACAGTGAATATTATTTCTGAAACATTACATGGGCGAAGGAATGACTTGCATTTCAGTAGCATCCTAAAACGCTTTGCAGTCAATTAAACATTTCCCTTAAAAATAATTGGCCATCGCTGTAAGGTTGGAAATGGAGCAGCTGTTTGGCAAAGAGCTAGCTGTCTCTAGCAGCAAGGTGATGTAAGAATCCGATGCTGACTGAGATTAAATATACACCTGGCATGCTGGGGGGGGATCTCTCCAGTCCGCCTCTTTCAAAGGTCAGGTGTCGCAGGTTTCCATCTGACTGAAAGGCGAATTGAGTTGTTGTATCATGCGAACGTTGGCTCCTCTGGCTGTGCAGCGCTCCTCCTGCTGTTACAACGCTTGGAAAGGGGTCTCTTGTTTTTTTTGGTGCAAGTCTCTAGAGAGAACTTAGGAAGGTGCAATGACAATAGACCCCCGCCCGCCAAAGCTTGGGGGTGGGGGGGGAACCGTCCACGCAGCGACTTCATTTGGAAAGGCGATGAATGAACAGGGGCACATTTGAATGTCGAGAGACTATCCTGGAGCACCACTGAAACACGGGCCTCTGGTCCACAAGCTTTCGAGCTCAAACAACTCTGAAGTACAAGATGGAAGGATTCGAAACCGTCTTTCGCTCAGCGACTTCCAGACTGCACTATTCCACGGGTACCTTCAGGTCAGAGGCTTCAGCTCCTCCGGACCCAGAGGCTGTGCAAACCGCTGATGTGAGAAATGAATCCCCGCTGCTTTTGTGTGGAGTGGGGGTGAAACATGGGTCACCATTTGAAGCGGGGTTGGGGGAGAGGGGGGGGTTATGCGAGCAAAAGCTCACCTCGTCAGCTGCTCCTTTCCACGGTTTCTTGGTGATGACACCCCGCGGTTTCCTCCGGCTCGGACGCTACCTGTGTGTCCATCCCGGCCTTGGCAAGCTCCGCACTGCCCGGGCCTGGAGGCAAATTCTTCCCCAAAGCCGACGCTTGGGAGCGAAGCCTCTCTAAGACCAGGCTGGCTGTCTGGGTGAGACTGTGCTGCAACACACAAGCAGACTGCACTTAATGTTGCTGTTTAAAAAAAAACATCATTTCGCAGCTACTAAGGTGGGGGCTAGTGATTGACCAAACTGGGGTTAAAATAGGTGGACAGGCCCCCAGGAAAAGGGGAAGGTCATTTAGGGTGTTAAGCCTGTCCCACCCACACCATTAGCTCAGGGCTGACCTGCAACATTGGGAGATGGTCACAGGATAAATAGACAAAGTCTTTTCCCTGGGGTGGGGGAGTCCAGAACAAGAGGGCATAGGTTTAGGGTGAGAGGGGAAAGACATAAAAGGGACCTAAGGGGCAACCTTTTCATGCAGAGGGTGGTACGTGTGCAGAATGAGCTGCCAGAGGAAGTGGTGGAGGCTGGTACAATTGCAATGCCAGAGGAAGTGGTGGAGGCTGGTACAATTGCAACATTAAATAGGCATTTGGATGGGTATATGTATAGGAAGGGTTTGGAGGGATATGGGCCAGGTGCTGGCAGGTGGGACTAGATTGGGTTGGGATATCTAGTCGGCATGGACGGGTTGGACCGAAGGGTTTGTGTCCATGCTGTACATCTCTATGACATGTGGTAATGGGCAGCATGGTGACTCAGTGCTGGTATCCCCCGCTTTTCAAAGGTTGGCTTTACGTCACTTCGCTTTTACCAAGGACCTACATTCATACCCGTTTTCGCTAACTGAAAGAAATCCAAAGAGGGTTTTCGCTTTTGTGAAGAAAGGCTAAATTTTTCCCATATAAATTAATGCTTCTTTGTTTTACACCATTTCAGCTTACAAAAGCTCTACTTTCGGATAGCGGAAAATATGTGTAGTTAGCACTGCTGCCTCACAGCGCCAGGGAGCCTGGTTCGATACCACCCTCGGGTGACTGTCAGTGTGGGGTTTGCACATTCTCCCAGTGTCTGCGTGGGTTTTCTCCCACAGTCCAAACGATGTGCAGGTTAGGGTGGATTGGCCTTGGCAAATGCAAGGTTACAGGGATGGGGTGGGTGTGGGTAGGACGCTCTGCAGAGGGGCAGTGTGGACTCGATGGGGCGAATGGCTTGCTTCTGCATTCTATGGATTCTACATCAGAGGATGAGTAATCCACAGGCCCCAGGCTAAAGCTCTGGGACATGGGCTCAAATCCCAGCTCAGGAGCTGATTAAACTGAAACTGAAATTGAGAGTGAGTGAGTAACACTTCTGTTGTAGCAAAAACCCCATCTGGTTCACGAATTTCGTTTAGGGAAGGAATCTGCCGTCCTTACCTGGCCTGGCCTACATGTGACTCCAGACCCACAGCAATATGGCTGACTCTTAAGTGTCGTCTGAAATGACAGTAGGGAAGCTGGGGGAACACAGGAAACCAGGCAGCATCAGGAGGTGGAGAAGTAAACGATTCCCTTCTTCAGGAATTCCTGAAGGATCCCACCCACCTACCTGATCTCTGTATTTCCCTTGGCCACTCCACCCTTACCTACACATCCCTGGATGCTATGGGGCAATTTAGCACGGCCAATCTACCTTAATCTGCACATCTTTGGGCTGTGGGAGGAAACCCATGCAGACATGGAGAGAATGTGCAAACTCCACACAGACAGTCGCCCGAGGCTGGAATCGAACCCGGGACCCTGGCGCTGAGGCAGCAGTGCTAACCACTAAGCCACCATGCTGTCCCCTCCCATGTCCTCAACATCCATCTCTCTCATATCTCAGTGCTCCCTGCCTTACTAACCAACGCTTGGTATCAGGGAGTTTTGGAACACAGAAGGAAGCCACTCAGCCCATCGAGCCAAGTCTAGCACTTTGCTCAAGCAATCCGAAATGAGTCCCAGTGCCCGACTCCAGCTCCAACAGCTCTGTCCCTTTCCTTCCAACACTTATTCAACTCCCCACCAAAAGGTGCAATGGTCCCTGCTCTCCACACCCACCACCCGGGGGCAATGATGTCTGTGTTCCGACAGACTTGGGTAAAGTTATCCTCTTTCGTAACCCCCAGCAACAACCTTTAACCCCATATGAATGGCTGCTGCAATCTTTCCCAATGTCCTCAGCCCATTGTCCCCTCTCACAGTCTGAGTGCCCTCCTCATCCAAGACCAAGTAAACCCGGCCATGTTTCTCTCACTCCTGGTGACAAATGCATTTAGAAAGTATAGAACCCGAGAGTGATGGAGGCCTTTCGGCCCATCTTCTCTGTGCTGGAAAGATACCAGTTCGAACTCAGATGTTTGGGAAGGAAGGGTAGCACAGTGGGAGCCGATTTCCATGACGACACGTAGGTGGGAAGGGGGTGGAAGGGAGACCGGGGCCTGTTACCTGCAAAATGTGCAGCCCCTTCAGAGAACCGACGGCGAGTTCAGAGAGACCGTCACACGTTAGGTCGACGTAGGCCAAGGAGAGCAGGGGGCTCTGGAAACTTCTTTTCCACAGGAGCCGGAATTCACCTCGGAGCCGGGGGGCGAGTCCTGACTCCACAGCCTCGGGATCAGGGGCCCCCATGGTGCAGGATTTGTAGCAGAGTAACTCCTGCCAAGAGAAAGCAAGCTCAGACCCCAGAGCAAAGGCAAAAACGACACACGGCCCCTTCCAGAAATGGAGGTCACCTTGCTGCCAGGGCTAGTCAGAATAGCTGGCTAGTCAGAGAGAGAGGGGCTAAGTTCCCACTCAGGTTAGTCTGGTGACGGTGCCTACTGGCAGGAGGACTGTTAGCTAGTCAGAAAGAGAGGGGCCAAATTCCCACTCAGGTTAACCTGGTGGCGGTGCCTACTGGCAGGAGGGCTGCTGGCTAGTCGGAGAGAGAGGGGCCGAATTCCCACTCAGGTTAGCCTGGTGACGGTGCCTACTGGCAGGAGGGCAAGGACTGGCATCTTCTGGACTAGTCAGCTGATCTCCCCCATTCTTTCTGGGTGGAAATTGACAGCTAGACAATCTGTGAAGTGGGAGGGTATTTGTTTATTAAACTCATCAGGACAGAATCGCAAGAAAGCCAATTTTAGAAAAGAGGGAATGGCAAGAGAGACCCAGCAGGAACCATTAAACGGTAGTTAATTAAATCCAAACCTGGAGACGTGACCGTGAGTGATCCGGGCACTGCCCAGGGGGTGTTACAAGGGTCAGATGTCGTGACAGTCCCATCCTCATTGAGAAAGGCTGATATAGTGAGAAGTGACATTATTTTCCAACGATGAAGCAAGGTCACATGGGAGGTCAACAACAAACAATGGGCATGGAAATAGCGTTTTTAACTTTGTGTTTTAGCTCCAAGGCCCTGAGCTGCACAAGGAGATAATTAGGGCAGGTGACCAAACATTTTGGTCAGAGACGCATCATTCAGGCAGAAGCTGAAAGAAGGTGAGAGAGTGAGGCAGGAGACGGACAGGGTTGATGGAGAGGGTTGACGGAGAGGGAGACCAGTTTAGGGAGAGTATTCCAGAGTTCAGGGTCCAGACAGCGGACAGCATTTCTTTTTATTACCGTGGAACGTGGGTGTCGCGGGTTGGGCCCAGCATTTATTGCCCATCCTTAATTGCCCCCTTGAGAAGGTGAGGTGAGCTGCCTTCTTGAACCGCTGCAGTCCATCTGTTGTGGGTTGACTCACAATGCCCTTAGGGAGGGAATTCCAGGATTCTGACCCAGTGAAGGAACGGTGATGTGTTTCCACAGTCAGGGTGGTGAGGGGCTCGGAGGGGAACCGGCAGGGGGTAGTGTTCCCATGTATCTTCGCGACAGAAGTTATTGTGGGTTTGGAAGGTGCTGTCTAAAGGAGCCTTAGTAAATTACTGCAGTGCATCGTGTAGACGTACACCCTGCTACTACTGAGCGTGGGTCATAGATAGAGTGAACATGGTGCCAATGAAACAGGGGCTGCTTTGTCCTGGATGGTGCTGAGTGTCTTGGAGCTGCCCTCATCCAGGGAAAGTGGGGAGTATTCCATCACACTCCTGACTTGTGCCTTGGAGATGGTGGACAGGCCTTGGGGTGACAGGAGGGGAGCTACTCGGAGCAGGATTCCCAGCCTCTGAGCTGCTCTTGTAGCCACTCTGGCGAGTCCAGTTGAGGTTCTGGTCAGTGGTAACCCTCAGGATGTCACCTCCAGGGATGGTATGATGGGAGCGGGGGTGCAGGGACATACAAGAAATCAGAAGCAGGGGGGACATTCCATTCGTTACCTGGCCATAGGTGCCAAGGAGGATCTCCTTCACCCCGTCAAAGTCGACATCGGTAACCAGCGCACACAGGACGCTGTCGAACTGGTCACTCTCTGGCAGGATGGCCTGATCACTGAGGCCATTCTTCAGCACATCCCTGCAAGGGGAGAGAAAGAGAGGTCAATGCACTGGCTCCTCCAGAGCAGCAGTGTTGGGAGGGAGCTGTAGCTGTCACTCGGTCACCGTAGCCGTCACTCGGTCGCCGGTTTTTCCCCCGGGGTATTGCCCTTATCGCAGAATCCCGATAGGGCGGTCAGAGGCCACTCAGCCCATCGGGTTTGCACCGACCCTCTGAAGAGTATCCCAGCCCACTGTCCTACCCTATCCCTGTAAGCCTGCATTCCCCACGGCTAGCCCACCTAACCTGCACGTCCCTGGACACCACAGGGCAATTTCCCATGGCCAATCCACCCGAACCAGCACATCTTTGGACTGCAGGGAGGAAACCCACACAGACACAGGGAGAATGTGCAAACTCCACACAGACAGTGGCCCGAGGCTGGAATTGAACCTGGGTCCCTGGTGCTGTGAGGCAGCGGTGCTAATCACTGAGCCACCGTGCTGTCACGAGCAGCACTTTGAGAACTTCTGTTTTGGGGAGTTAAGGGATGAATTTCCCAGGAATTTCATCGTGGGACTGGCCATGATGTACTGGGCTTCCCCCTTACACCCTGGTACTGAAGGGACTGCTGATTGACAGTGACAATGGCCCTGCTGTGACGCATCAAGGTGGCGCCAACAAGCCCAGTGCCCGTCCCTTTTGAATGCCAAGACGACTCACCTGTAAACTACAGAGAGCTCGATGGCGGAGGTCACAAGCAGGTTATAGTTCTCCAAAGAGGCATCAGCTTTGGCTGCATCAGAATCTGCAGTAAATAGAGAGAGAAGGTGGGGGGAGGGGGTAGAGGAAAACATTGGAATTGGAAAGGTTGGATGTTGCCCTGTTTCTGAGGTGCATACAGAGAAACAAATTAGAATCACTCAGCACAGAAACAGACCCTTCGGTCCAACCTGTCCCTGCCGACCAGGTTTCTCAAACTGGACTCGTCCCATTTCCCTGCGTTTGGCCCATATCCCTCGAAACCTTAAGCGGAAATAAGGACTGCAGATGCTGGACATTAGAGTCAAGATTTTCCTGCTCCTTGGATGCTGCCTGATCTGCTGTGCTTTTCCAGCACCACTCTAATCATTCCTCTAAACCTTTCCTACTCATGAACTTATCCAAAAGTCTTTTAAACTGTTGTACCCGAACCAGCCTCCACCACATCCTCTGGCAGCTCATTCCATACACACACCACCCTCTGATTCAAAAAGGTTGCCCCTCAGGTCCCTTTTAAATCTTTACCCTCTCACCTTCAACCTATGCCCTCTAGTTCTGGACTCCCCCACTCTAGGGAAAAGACCTTGGCCATTCACCCTACCCATGCCCCTCATGATTTAGAAACCTCTGTAAGGTCACCCCCCCAACCTCCTGCGCTCCAATGAAAAACGTCCCAGCCCCTCTTTACAACTCAAACCTCCCTTCCCAGCAACATCCTGGTAAGTTTTTTCTGAGTCCTCTCCAATTTAATATCCTTCCTATAACAGGGAGACCAGACCTGGACACAGTACTCTAGAAGAGGTCTCGCCAATGTCCTTTACAACCTCAATATGACGTCCCAACTCCTATCCTCAAAGGCAATGAAGGCAAGTGTCCCAAATGCCATCCTATTCACCTGTCTATATGTGATGCAAGCTTCAAAGAATTATGTACCTGGACCCCTAGGTCTCTCTGTTCGATAAAACTCCCCAGGGCTCAACGACATGTGTGCCCTGGGTGCGGAGGTAGGATTCTTGCTAGGCAGCAGTGAGCTGTGTATTAAGGGGGATTAATCTTTGTTAATGGCCTTATTAACTAGTTATCTCACCACACTCATATACAGCATCCTATCTTACCAAACCTGCTGAACAGACTAGATGAGAATTATTGACTTTGATCTCAGAGAGGGGGTACCTGGTGACTTCAGTCTGCTCCAAAGAACCTCTGGGTTGATCTCAGCATTTCAGGGCGTGCACTATGAGCATACAACCCACATCCACAGAGACTGGCATCTAACCCTGTGCCAATGAGAACGAGGCACATCTCCGAAGAAGTCGCCCAGTTATCAGAAGGATATTATTAAGCTGGAGAGGGTTCAGGAGATTGCCCAGGGTGTTGCTGGGTTTGGAAGGTTTGAGTTGTGGAGAAAGGCTGGGGGACGTTTTCACTGATGCGTAGGAGATTGAGAGGTGACCTTATAGACATTTATAAAATAATGCGAGGTATAGACAGAGATAATGGTTGCTGTCCTTTCCCCAGGGTAGGGGATTGCAAGACTAGGGCACATTTTTAAGGTGTGAGGAGAGAGAGTTAAAAAAGACACGAGGGGCAATTTTGTTTTTTTACACAGAAAGAATGTGTGGAATTTACATCAGAGCTGTAGAAGGAATTATTAGCGATGAATAACCAAACATTTGGCCAAAGACATTGAGTCCTGACAGTGGGGAGTCAGGCCATTCGGCCCATCGAGTCGACACCGACCCTCCAAAATGCATCCCAGCCAGACCTACCTGTAACCCTGCATTGCCAATGGATAATCCAATGAGCCTGCGCATCTTGGATACTATGGATAATTTCCCACGGCCAATCCACCCTAACCTGCACATCTTTGGATTGGCGGGGTGGGGGGGGGGGCGGGGAAGGTGCAAACTGCACACAGTCAGTGGCCCGAGACTGGAATCGAACCTGGGTCCCTGATGCTGTGAGACAGTAGTGCTAAACACTTAGCCACTTTAAATCCACACACAGTATACAGAGGAACCTTGATTATCCGAATATCTGGTAAGATCGCATGGTCCCAATGCTCAGCTACACCACGCTATCCAGAATTTGACTGACCAAATGGAATACTCCCCACGTGTCCTTTGGATAATTGAGGCTCCTCTGCATACTCGAGTAATAGTCAATCCTTTTTTGACTTACTTTAAATTTATGAAGTTAAAAATCACACAACACCAGGTTATAGTCCAACAGCTTTAATTGGAAGCACTAGCTTTTGGAGCGCTGCTCCTTCACCAGGTGGTTGTGGAGTACACGATTGTAATACACAGAATTTATAGCTATTTATTGACTACTACATGGATACTATTTTTGAGGGGCTGAAATTCATACTGTACCATTAGCAGAAGCCCAGCCAATCTCTAAATGAATTAAAGGGAGAAAAATAACGAATTATGGTAATCATGAAAACCCAGAGTGGAAGCCAACAGCCAGAGGACTGGAAGACAGGGAGTGGATCAGAACAACCAGCAGACTAGAAAGCTGGAGTGGGATGTGACGGCCGGCACACTGACTCACATTAACACTGATCTGTTACCTGTGAAGAACTAGGGCCGACTTTTACACGAGACGTGTGGAAAATTCCAGGTTATTTAGCCAAAAGTAGGGGGTTGACTTTTACGTGAGATCAACTATTACTCAAGTATATGGGGCTGTTTTCCCTGGAGTGTCGGAGACTGAGGGGTGACCTTATCAAGGTTTATAAAATCATGAGGGGCATGGGTAGGATAAATAGACAAAGGCTTTTCCCTGGGGTCGGGGAGTCCAAAACCAGAGGGCATAGGTTTAAGGTGAGAGGGGAAAGATATAAAAAAAAGAAACCTAAGGGGCAACTTTTTCATACAGAGGGTGGTGCGTAAATGGAATGAGCTGCCAGAGGAAGTGAGGGATATGGGCCAGGTGCTGGCAGGTGGGACAAGATTGGGTTAGGATATCTGGTCGGCATAAACGAGTTGGACTGAAGGGTCTGTTTCCATGCTGTACATCTCTATGACTCATATATATGGTAGGTTTTAAAGAACACCTTATAGAAGGAGAGAGAAAGAGCGAGGCACTTGTGTTAAAACAAATCATTGTAGAGTGAACATTGTACCTTTGCCGGTCAAGGTATTGAGGCCCATTCTCATTCACTCACCGACACTCGGTGCTCCTTGCCCGGTTGAATAGCCCTCACTGTTCTCAGTGGGTAACCCGAAGAGCAGGACAGTGGAAATCGGCCCATCCTGTTGTACATCCCAACTCTGCAGAACAACTGGACTTCAAATGGAGACAGTGGGTGAGAAACATGCACAAACACCGGGAGCGGGGTGGGGAAAGGGGGCAGCCTGAGACATGGGGCAAGGGGGAAGCAAGACAAACTGGGGCAGGTGGAGATTCCAGACCTCAAAAAAGGTAGTGAGCTGAAAGTAGGGCCGACAGTGCCAGGGAAGAGGTTGGGATGGAGGCTAGTCGCGATCGGCAACAGTCCAGTTCTGACCTTTCGATTCCTGATCCACGTGAGAAATCCCCACAAACCCATTCTGACAACCAAACGCTGTCAACCGTCTGGTCGAATCCGGAATATTGACCACATCTAGCCAGAGGACACTGTCATGAGATAAACAGGCATTAGCACTCACTTCCCACAGCATCTAGTGAGACGACAAAAAAAAACACAAGCCAAAAGTGACAGCACATGAGACTCAAAGGGAGCCAGAGGCAAGTCAGGGGTAGGTCACGAGATTGACTCCAGGGATTTGTCATGTGATGAGAGATTGAGCAGTTCAGGCCCATACCCTCTAGAGTTTAGAGCAATGAGAGATTTAAGTGAGATCTGTAAGATACTACAAGGGGATCGACAACGTAGGCGTGGAGAGGATGTTTCAAGTTGGGGAGTCTGGATCGAGAGGACACAGTTTTAAGATAAGGGGTGGCGGATTTGAAATAGAGGTGCGGAGAAATTACTCCTCTCCAAGGCACTCACTCTCCCAGATGGTGGGACACAGTTAATTTAATCATAGAATCGTTACAGTGTGGAAGTAGGCCATTTGGCCCATCAAGTCCACACCAACCGTCCGTCCGACGAGAATCCCACCCAGACCCACCCCCTTGTAACCCTCCATTCCCCTTGGCTAACCCACCTATCCTGCACATTCCTGGACATAATGGACAATGTATCACGGCCAATCCACCCTAACCTGCACCCACGCAGACACAGGGAAAAGACACAAACTCCACACAGACAGTCGCCCGAGGGTGGAATCAAAGCTGGGTCCCTGGCGCTGTGAGGCAGCAGAGTTAACCACTGAGCCATGAAGGAGGACCAGAGAAGATAGACAAGTTTTCAATTAGTAAAGGGTTGAAAGAGCACAGTTGAGGCTGAGATGAGATCAGCCATGATCGTACTGAAAGACGGAGCAGGCCTGAGGGGCGGAATGGCCTCCTCCTTCTCCTGGTTCTACTGAGAGAATCTGTGAGCAACACACAGAGAGCCACGGAGCTGTGGCCTAACCTAAAACATCCCAAGGTCCACGCGCAATGTACCAGTGCGAGCAATGCTGAGGTCTTACTGGCTGGGTAGGCCTGTTAACTCGGGGAATATTAATCCCGTCGGCCTTTCTTCAAACTGATGCAGCGTTTCGTTCTGTGAGACAAGGAGAGAGACAGAAGGCAGCGGTCACTCGGGGAAATTGACAAGATGCGAAACTGAGCCGCAGTTGGATGGGGGAAGGGCTCACCTCTTTGTACAGGTGGATCTGGTGGTCGTGGCCACTGAGCAGGAACACGGTCTCTCGCTGCTGCCGTTCCTGGATCCTGGAATGTGGAAAAGGGAAATGTGAAGTCGGCCAGGGGGCGGGGGAAGCCACCCTGCCCCTGCCCTGTTGTTAACGCCAGGTCACTCAGGAGTGAAATCGGGGAGGTCTTCCTCACACAGCAGGTCACAGAAATCAGCAATTCTCTCCTTCAAACACCTGAGGGCTTAAACTTAAAAATCACACAACACCAGGTTATAGTCCAACAGGTTTATCTGGAAGCACTAGCTTTCGGAGCACTGCTCCTTCATCAGGTGGTGATGAAGGACCACTGATGAAGGAGCAGCGCTCCAAAATAAACCTGTTGGACTATAACCTGGTGTTGTGTGATTTTTAAACTTTGTCCACCCCAGTCCAACACCGGCTCCACCAAATCCTGAGGGCTCAAGGCATCGCTCAGTTGATTGAAGACTCAGACTGTGGTAAGTTAGGACAGTGCTTTCCAAACACTGAAAGTTGGCACAGCCCCTCCCCAGCGGGCAGCAGGAGAAGGCACACAAATGGAAATGACCCACACTGGAACAATGAAATGCGACACCAGTTCCCAGTTTTACTGGTGTCGGGTGCCCATTGCTGCTGGGAGCTTGCGGGTCCCCAAAACGTCAGCTCGTGATCCCACTCGGGTTCCTGACCACCACTTGGGGAAACCTCAGGGGTTGATCAAGGTTGGGCAGTCACTACAGCAGCAGCACGGGTCATCGAGCAAACACTGTGCACAACAGAGCCCGAGTATTTCAATGGTGTACTTTTCACTCTCTCCTTGTAAGCTACATTGTTGGATAAACTACAGGAGTTCTTAGTTGGACAGCAGCTCAGACTCTCAGTGCTGCTGCCTACACCAGGCTGCCGACGAGGGGCACAGAGGTTCCAAATTTACTCCAGCCAAAATGGGGGTCAAATTCCTGTACGTTGGCACCAATCTAATACCACGCCCGCTGTCAGTGCCAACTGATCTGCCAAAGGATTGGGGTTGCTATGGCACTGCACATTACAAACTGAACTGTTGGAGACAGTTTCTAAAATTGACCTGTTTAAGGATGTTATGACTCACCCTCTGCAACGGGTGGGATTTGAACCCAGGCCTCCTGGCTCAGAGATAGGGACCCCACCGCTGCACCACATGTGCACATCCCTGGAGGTTTGGACGGTGATGATCCAAACACCAAATGTTTTCTCCTTCCCGTGCCTGAGCAGGAATCACTCTCATCCACACTCCCTGCCAGTGAATGATTTGGAGTTCACTACTCAACTGCATATTAATTTTTCTCCTCGTCTGGAGGAATCGGTCAGTATGCACTTATTGCTCATCCCTCGCTGCCTGCTAACAGAAAAGACTAGGGTACAGTCTCAAGGTGAAGGGACAACCCTTTAGAACTGAGATGAAGGGGGATTTCTTCAGCCAGAGGGTGGGGAATCTTTAATTCATTGACGAGATGAGTGTGTTGCTGTCCCATTCCTAATTAATTAGAGGGAAGTTCACAATTAACCACATTTGCTGTGGGTCTGGAGTCACATGTAGGCCAGACCAGGTAAGATGGCAGTTTCCTTCCCTCAAGGCATTAGGTGAACCAGAAGGGTTTTTCCTGACAATTTATTCACGGTCATCACTTTTATTTCTTAATGGGTTCAGTTCCCACTGTCTATTATTCTGGGGTTCGAACCCTCATTACCAAAATATAGTCTGGGTCTTTGGATTAACAGTTTGATGACAATACCACTAGGCCAACGCCTCCACCACATCTGCGGAACTCATTGTCATAGGAGGCCAAGTCATAGAGTTGTCGTGAACACAGTGGGGAGCCATAATTACTAATAGAGGCACTGGTCACCACTGGTGAGAAATTCAAGCTTAACTACAGTTACTCGACCAATGGTGCAGAGTCGCTTTTGTTGGTGTTGGGAGGCTTGAACTTCTGGTGAATTTGGATTCCTGAGAGGGACCGGAGATGCATTATTTGGGCATCTTTGTAAACCACGGAGAATGTAAGGGCGTTATAGTCAGAGAGTGGTACAGCACAGAAACAGACCCTTCATTTCAACCTGTTCATGTTGACCAGATGTCCTAAACTAATTTAATACCATTTGACAGCATTTGGCCCATATCCCTCGGAGCCCTTCCTATTCATGTACCCATCTTGATGCTTTTTCAATGTTGTAATTGCTCCAGCCTAAACCACTTCCTCTCATTCCATACACGTACCACCCTCTGTGGGAAACAGTTGCCCCTTAGGTCCCTTTTATATCTTTCCCCTCTCACCCTAAACCAATGCCGTCTAGTTCTGGTCTCCCCGCCCGCGGAAAAGACCTTGTCTATTCACCCTATCCACGCCCCTCATGATTTTATAAACCTTTCTAAGGGTCACCCCTCAGCGTCTGACACTCCAGGGAAAACAGGCCCAGCCTATTCAGCCTCTCCCTGTAGCTCAAACCCTCCAGTACCAGCAACATCCTTGCTGAACCCTTTCAAGTTTCACAACATCTCTTCTATAGTGGGGAGACCAGATATGAATGCAGTATTCCAAAAGTGGCCTCACCAACATCCTATAAAGCCGCAACATGACACCCCAGAATAGCCTAATTCTGCTCGTATATCATTCGGGCTTATGGGAAGGCAGCGGATCAGAATTATTTTGTATTTGTTTGGGTTTAGTTTCTAACCCAAAAGGGGGCACCTAAGGAAGTGAAGCAAAGAGGCAGATCCCAGGCACTTACTCCACATGGCACAACTGGAAGGGGGTGAACTGGAGTTCCAGGTTAAGGCAACTTTCTGTAAAAACAGAAGCACAGGTTAGTGCCCACTCTCTGCAAAAGAGAATCATCGCAGAATACAGTTAAAATCCCTCAGCGTCCCCCCCGTCCGTACCAGGTTAAGCTGGTACCATCACCGTGACCCTCACGCACTCTGAGCCATCCACCCCTTAACCTGCCTACCCCATTACATGGAAAGCATCAACAGTGGTCCGCACTCTCAGCCCTGAGGCCAGAATCATAGAACCCCTACAGTGTGGAAGTAGGCCATTCAGCCCATTGAGTCTACACCGGACCTCCGAAGAGCATCCCACCCAGACCCATCCCTATAACCTTGCATTGCCCATGGCCAATTCCCCTAACCTGCACATCCAGGACACTACGGGATCATTTCCCACGGCCAATCCACCCTAATCTGTACATCCCCGGACACTATGAGACAATTTCTCACAGCCAATCCATCCTAACCTGTAAATCCCTGGATACTACAGAACAATTTTCCATGGCCAATCCACCCTAACCTGTACATCCCCGGACACTACAGAACAATTTCCCATGGCCAATCCACCCTAACCTGTACATCCCTGGACACTACAGGACAATTTCCCATGGCCAATCCACCCTAACCTGTACATCCCTGGACACTACAGGACAATTTCCCATGGCCAATCCACCCTAACCTGGACATCCCTAGACACTACAGGACAATTTCCCATGGCCAATCCACCTGAGCCTGCACATCCCCAGACGGCCACGGGATAATTTCCCATGGTCAATCCACCCTAACCTGTACATCCTCGGACACTACGGGACAATTTCCCAAGGCCAATCCACCCTAACCTGTACTCACAAAGATGTACAGGTTAGGGTGGATTGGCCTTGGGAAACCCACGCAGACAAGGGGAGAATGTCCGTGTGGAGTTTGCACAGTCGCCTGAGGCTGGAATCGAACCCAGGTCCCTGGCGCTGTCAGGCAGCAGTGCTAACTGCAGTCGGAGGTCACGGGTCCCTGAGGAACAGTGAAGTTCAGGTTATTCCCCCAGTCAGTACCAAAGGAGTGCTGCATTGTCAGAGTAGTCATCTTCCTGGCCTAGACATGAAACCCTCAGACCCAGAGGCTGGGGCCAGGGGGGACTTGCTTAAAATCGACCGAGAGCCAAAAAACAAATCAAACATTGACTCACGGGCGATGGAGTCCAAATTGTACTCAGATCCCGGCTCGTAGTCGCAATAGATGTTGAGGAACGGGCTTGCCTTATCGCCAGAGTCCTGTGGAAAATAAAAGCAGCAACAACAATCAACCTCAGAGTGAAGTGGAGCTCAGGATCCCAGGCATTTAACATCATCGAGCACGTGACTGTATTCATTGGCCATCACACACTTTGTGACCTGCTGAGATTCTGCCAGATTCCATTGAAAAGAGGAAACGGTGACGAAGCAGCATTCTGTCATGAGCTCAGGAGTCCAGTGACACAGACTAATCCCTGGGGACACAGGAGTGAAATCCGATTAGGGCAACAGATGGAATTTACATTAAAATGAATAGAGAAAATATAAAGCCAGCCTCAGAAATGGTAACCGGCAATGATTTGTCACTGCCATCCTTACCCAGGCTGGACAATATGTGACTCCAAACCCACAGCAATGTGGTTGACTCTCAACTGCCCTCCGAGATAGCCCTAACACACCATCAGTTCAAGGGCAGTTAAGGATGGGCAATGTACAGTCATCAGATTTCTTTGAGCCTCGAATATAATCTCATGCAAGAAAGAAATGCCTTGGGTTTGTTCGTTGGATAAAGTCAAACTCCAATGTTTGTTTCACATGCTACTGTACAGAACCAAACTGATTTAGTGACTAAGTTGGAGAAAATTATTGCAGACGCTGGAATCTGTACTGAAAACAAAAAATGCTGGAGATCACAGCAGGTCATACAGCATCCACGGAGATTTGAGATTCAAAATGCTAGTTTGCTTCTCTCCATGGATGCTGCCTGACCCGCTGTAATTTCCAGCATTTTTGTTTTCACTGTTTTAGTGACTATGTATATTCATAAAAATACCTTTATGTACAAAGTAATTAAGTAGTAGTTTAGCATGGGCAACAAATATTGATCTTGCTAGTGATGTCCACGTCCCACATAATAATAAACAAAAGTCAATTCTTTCTTAAACTGAGAAGCATTTTGTTTTAAAAGGAAAGATTTCTAACTATATAGCTCTTTCCACTGG
Organism: Chiloscyllium plagiosum; assembly: GCF_004010195.1. Classification (NCBI taxonomy): domain Eukaryota; kingdom Metazoa; phylum Chordata; class Chondrichthyes; order Orectolobiformes; family Hemiscylliidae; genus Chiloscyllium; species Chiloscyllium plagiosum. The sequence goes on along the minus strand of NC_057750.1, from coordinate 4,929,306 downwards.
AACCCAGCGTGCAGTTTGCAAAGTACCAGCGACCTCACCTTGATAAAGGTTATTCCCACAACCAGACCTCGTTTCGGTGCAGATTTGTTGAAAGCATCAATAGATACGATTTCTGCGTCCACTGAGGAGGGAACGGAAAAGGTCAATTTTAAGAATTTCCACAACGTCACACACCCAGCTCTCAATCTCTTACACTCCTCTCTGGATCCATGGTGCAGGTTTTGAGCAGATTGCATCGATCCTGTGTTCAAGCCCCAAGACTCTTACACCTCTTGCCTCATGGTTTTCAGACACTGCAAGTGCCTTGACCATCTCTTACCTCCTGCAGGTCCCCTATGTTATTCTCACATAACTGGCACTCCCTCATTTTATAGTCTCCTATGTTTCCAGTCTTAAACCCAGCCTCAAGCACCATGACAACCTTTCTCATTCCACCACCAACAAAATTCTTCTGGAGGAGATGTTAAACCAGGGCCTCTGGTCTGCCTCTCAATTGAATGCAGAAGACCATATGATAATAGCAGGACAGATCTCCCAGTCATTATCCATCCCTGAAACAGCATTTAAATAGATTATCTGCTCACTTATCCCATTGTTGCGTTTCCTACATTACGACAACAATCCCACTTAAAGACAAATCGGTGGTTCCACTGGCTGTGAAGCACTTTGGCATATCAAGACAGGTGCTAGATAAACGCAAGTATCCTGACTCGTCTCCCACATATTGTCTGTGCTCTAACTCACACCAAGTCCTGCCCTGTTATCATTGCTGTGTTTGCTGACTCCCTGTCAAGGCAACATTTTAACTTCAAGATGCTCATTTTTAAGTCATTCCATGTCCTCAACCTTCCCTAATCTCCTCCACCCCTACAACCTTCCTGAACTCCTCGAACTCTGTGGCCTCCTGTGCATTCCCCATTTTAAATCATTCCAGCATGGGCAGCTAGACACTGGAGGATTCTGGGAAACCACAGGCAGGAGCTGGGAGCATCAAAAGCAGGTCTCCTAAGGTGAACACTGGCACCTCAGGTGGAGTTGCAAACTGAGATTTTGAAATTGTGAGCTTTGAAGCAGCAACGGTCAACACCCCGCCCCTTCTCCTCCAACTTGATTCCCTTACTGATTAAAAATCTATCACAGAGTCCCTGCAGTGCAGATAAGAGGCCAATCATCCCATCAAGCATGTGCTGACCCTCCGATTTAAACCCCACGTTTACCACAGCCAATCCACCTGACCTGCACATCTTTGGACTGTGGGAGGAAACCGGAGCACCCGGAGGAAACGGACACAGACACTGGGAGAATGTGCAAACACCACACAGACAGTCACCTAGAGGGTGGAATTGAAACCTGGGTCCCTGGCACTGTGAGGCAGCAGTGCTAATCACTGAGCCACTGTGTCCATCTCAGCCTCGAGTATACTTTAATGATTCAGCCTCAACTGCCCTCTGCTGTGAAGAATTCCACAGATTCATTACCCTCTGCCACAAGAAAATTCCTCTTTATCTCTGTTTCAAATGCGCGGCCACTTACTCCGAGATGACGTCCTCTGATCCTAGCCTCTTCCCCCATGTGGGTGAACCACTTCGCTGCACCTACATTGTCCACTTGCAAGCCCCTCCGGCCAGTTTCCCTGGACAATCAGTGGTCAGTTCAGAAGGAATTCTGAGCTGACCAAGGTGCAGGGTCAGAGGAGGTGGTCACACTCCATTACCTGGGATGTAGGTGAGCTGCACCTACCCTGTCCACACCAGTTGTATGTCCAGGTGCCCCTCCAGCCAGGACAATGAGTGGTCAGTTGAGGGGGTGGGGATGGGGGTGGGGGTGGGGCAAAGGGACAGGGTCACTCTCCATTACCTGGGATGTAGGTGAGCTGCACCTACCCTGTCCACACCAGTTGTATGTCCAGGTGCCCCTCCGGCCATTCTGCCTGGACAATGAGTGGTCAGTTGAGGGAGTGGGGTGGGGATGGGGGTGGGGCAGAGGGACAGGGTCACTCTCCATTACCTGGGATGTAGGTGAACTGCACCTCCTTGGCCAGGGGCCGGATCTTCTGGCGGGGGGTCTGGTATCTGAAGTTGATGACCTTTCCCTTGAGGGTGGCGGTCAGGAGGTCACAGCCTCCCTCAGGCCTGGGGAAGGCGCTCAGGCCGTAGATGTTGCTCTGGGAGGACAGGCGGCTGAAACTGTCCTCCAGCAAGGGGCAGGAACCGTACAAACTGCTCGGAGGCCCTTCCATAAGGAAGGGGAGGGGCGGGGAAGGAGAGTTACATCGACCTCGGCTCCAGGACCCCTCGGCCCATCCTCACTCGACTCAATTCACCGTCGCGTGAAGACCTTCGTGCCCCTAACAAAGATGGCGTCCCAACGGCTTCCGCGACGCGCCCCCAACAAAGATGGCGCCTGGCGACTTTCATGACGCGACTCTATCAATGATGGCGTCTCGAAGGTACGCCCCCTCCGCCCCCACAACCACCTGATGAAGGTGCAGCACTCCGAAAGCTAGTGCGTCCGAATAAACCTGTTGGACTACAACTTGGCGTTGGGAGATTTTTAACCCCATAACAAGGATGGCGTTTTGTCGCCTTCCACGACACGCCCCTATCAACGATGGCGTCCCGAAGACCTGCCCCTAATAAACATGGCGCCTCGCTGACACCAATGACACGCCCTATCAAAGATGGCGGCAGATCGGTTTCTTTGACAGGTCCCTAACAAATATGGCGTCACGTCGGATGACGCAACACGCCCCGATCAAAGATGGCGACACGTCGGCTTCTATAACACGCCCACATCAAATGTGGCATCACACCAACGCTATGCCGAAATTAAACATGGTCCATTGCTGACAACTACCCTTAGTTGCAGATGGTGTGGACGGCAGATGCTGGAAAGTCAGCCGATGAAACGTGGAGCAAGTCAAGCAGCATAGGATAGGCAGGACAGTCGCCCTGATCTATACCCCTATCAATGATGGCGACTGCGCCGTGTGGAAGAATGCCCCTATCAAAGATGGCGTTCCCTCCGTCCATGCGATGCGCCTCTATTTAAAGATGGCGGCTTACCAAATCTGTTTAAATGCCCCTATCAAAAATGGCGTCTTGTTATTGTCAGTGACACGTCCCTAACAAAAATGCTGCGTTGTAACTTACTAGCAGGCACAGTGGGCGGCACAGTGGTTAGCACTGCTGCCTCACAGCGCCAAATCTGTTTAAATGCCCCTATCAAAAATGGCGTCTTGTTATTGTCAGTGACACGTCCCTAACAAAAATGCTGCGTTGTAACTTACTGGGCGGCACAGTGGTTAGCACTGCTGCCTCACAGCGCCAGAGACCCGGGTTCAATTCCCGCCTCAGGCGACTGACTGTGTGGAGTTTGCAGTTTCCTCCGGGTACTCCGGTTTCCTCCCACAGTCCAAAGATGTACAGGTTAGGTGAATTGGCCATGTTAAATTGCCTGTAGTGTTAGGTAAGGGGTAAATGTAGGGGTATGGGTGGGGATATAAATAGGTTGCGCTTCAGGGCCAGTTTCCACACTGTATGTAATCTAATCTAATTTTAAAAAAAACCAGGCTGCACATTAAATATTTGGAATTCACTATCAGACGATCGTTCGAATGCAGGAGGCTGTTCAGGTCATCATGACTGTATTGGTCTCTGACTATAACCTGTTGTGATTTTTAACTTTGCACACCTCAGTCCAACACAGGCATCTCTAACTCAGTACTGCTCTCCGAGCACGTGTAATAAAACAACATTTCTGGAAAATTTCAGGTCTGGCAGTATCTGAAGAGAAGTAGAGTTAACTTTTCGAGTCCAGTGACACTTAAGAACTCATTGTCCCAGGCTATCCAGCTGAAGATACTTCATAGGGCCCATATAGCACCAGTTCGACTGGCAAGATTTAAGGCAGGAGCATCTCCAATGTGTCCCAAATGCAAAATAGAGGTGGGCACTCTTGTACATTGCCTATGGACCTGTCATAAGATCTGTAGATATTGGACTAAAGTAGCAAGTACCCTGACAGAAATTTTAGGAACGGAAATTAAAGTGGACCCGGTATCTCTCCTTTTGGGCTTTTCGAACTTTCCCTCCCTGGACATGTACGGGAAGAGACTATTTTCTATTCTTTCTTTCTGTGCAAGGAAAAATATTTTGGTGAACTGGGTGGCTGAGGGCCCCCCTGGACTTTCAAATTGGCACAGAATAATTATGGAATGTATTCCCCTTGACTTCCTTACAAATATGGTGCACCGAAAGACCGAATTATTTTATAAAATATGGCAGCCCTTCTTGAATTACATAAATACAGATATTTCGGCTATCCTAACAAGGGCTTTTATTTAATTGAGATTACAAACCTGGCTGGTCCGGGGCCCCTTGGGAGAGGAATCCCGCACGAATATGGGTTTTAGTACATCTGATGTTAACACATTCCGAGCATGTAAGAGACTTAAATATACACTCTGGTTAGTTGTAGGTTAGATTAGTAGATAGTTGAGTTTTGTTTTTTTTTCTTTTTCAGTTTTTTTTTCTTTTGTTAAATTTTGGCTATTGTGTATTTGATTTAATTGTATATCAATGTTTATATTTGAGAGTTTTGTTTATTTTTGTAAACTTGTAAAAATGTTAAATTTCTAATAAAAATAGCTATTTAAAAAAAGAACTCATTGTAGCTAGGAAAAAGGTGGTATTTATGCTGAAGACTGGTGTGAAAAGGGAGTGGATAAAAGGTGGAGATGGAGCTCAGAGAGAGGGGGGAAGCAATTGAGCAGACAAAGGAATAGATGGTATGAGCTAGGGAGACAGAAATGCTGAAAATAGGACCATCAGTGGACAGAAATGGGTTGGTTCTGAAGAAAGCAGACTCTGATGACAAGGCGTTGGGGTGGGTAAAGGACATGGAAGACACTCAGGCCTGAAAATTAAACTCGATATTGAGCAGCAGGATCCCCATCTAGATAACGAGGTACTGTTCTTTCAGCTTGTGCTGAACTTCACTAGAACACTGCAGCTGGCCTGAGACAGTGTTTTGTTTCAGATTTTCAGAATCTGCAGTTCTTTGGTTGTTGCTCAGTAACCCGGCACTTTAGATAATAATCCACTGCCCTCTTGAATGCCTCAATTGAACCTATCTCCATACTTCCAGACATTATATTCCAGCCTCAAACTATTAGTTGTTAAAGAGTTCCTTACCCCACATTTACTTCCTTTACAAGGCATCTTAAAATTGTGCCCTCTGATTTGTAATCCATTTAAAAGTGGGAGCAATTTTGCCCTCTGCTCACTTATCATTGTTTCATTAAATATTGTGCATTTATTGTAAGGACTTGCTACAGCAATGAACAATTAAAAACAGAACAATTAAATTCTAAAAGAAAACTAATAGTGCAGTTTTTTTAAACTAAAATCTTGTATAGCAAACTGCTATTGGCCTGTTTCAATGTTTTTATTTTTCCAGTCATGTTTTACAATGTGAAGTTTGACTTCCATTTCAGCAATCATAAGCAAGCCTATTTTTGCAAGTCATTTTGTATGTTTGTTAGTGTGAATAATTGGTTTCATCTCTTCTAAGCAAACTTCTATCGCTTTAGATATGAAATCCTGGAATAGTAGAACAGACTGGGGCTACATGGTAGCTTAGTAGTTAACACCAACAGTCCAAAGATGTGCAGGCCAGGTGAATTGGCCATGCTAAATTGTCCGTAGTGTTAGGTAAGGGGTAAATGTAGGGGTATGGGTGGGTTGCGCTTCGGCGGGTCGGTGTGGCCTTGTTGGGCTGAAGGGCCTGTTTCCACACTGTAATCTAATCTAACTACTGCCTCAGAACACCAGGGATGTGGGTTCGAGCCCAGCCTCGGCGGACCGTGTGTGGAGTTTGCACATTCTCCCCGTGTCTGCGTGGGCTTCCTCTTATTTCCTCCACAATCCAAAGATGTGCAGGTTCGGTGAATTGGCCATGTCCCTGAATGCCACGGGCAACGTAGTATGTAGTTTAAGTGCATTAGTCAGGGGTAAATGTATGGGAATGGGTCTGGGTGGGTTACTCTTTGGAGAGTCGGTGTGGACTCGTTGGGCCAAAGGGCCTGTTCCCACACTGTCGGGATCTAATCTTGACTGAATGGCCTAGTTCTCCTCCCTCGCTTTATGATCCAGTGTGACTGGGCCTCTGGTTTTGCTATGGGACAGTCTTGATATTTCACCAAATGCCCTAGTGTCCTGCCCATATCCCAAAAATAGTACAAATATCTTGGTTTCCATCTTGGCTGTCAAATATAAACTGGGTCAAGGGAGAAAAAAATATCTTTGCAAATGTATGCCAACAGGATATGGAACACATCACATTCTGCCGCATGCAATGTACCCTCCCTCCACTGTCCCCTCAATGCAAGGACATTCTTATAATAAAAATCCAAAGGACTGTGGATGCTAGGAATCAGAAACAAAACCAGAAATTGCTGGAAAAAGCTCTGCGGGTCTGACAGCAGTGGAGAGAAATCAGAGTTAACGTTTCAGGTTGAGTGACCCTCCCTCAGTTGTCACAGCCTTGTTGGAACCATTGCTAAAGACACCTTTTAAACAACCACTTGGACTGAAGGGTCTGTCTGTGCTGTACATCTCTATGACTGAGGTGGCAGAGCAAGTTCTGAGCAGGCTGACTGTCCTGCTCCTGTCTCTAGGAGAACAGGTCAGTACAAGATAGATAAACATGATATACCACAAGCGTGGATTTTCTGGTAATAATAGCCATGAGCAGTGGCTTAATAGGACCTCAGTGTAACAAGTATCACATTAAGAAATTGCAGAGATCCTCATATTTGTAAGGGTGCTGTACTTAGAGGTAGTGTCTTGTACAGTCGTAGTGGTGGTAGAATGGAAACAGACCCTTTGGTCCAACTTGTTCATACCATCGCACATCAGTATCTGCTAACTGACAGCAACTCTAATCTTCCCCATGCAACCCATTAGAGGTTCCACAGTAATATGCAGGTACCAAGAGGGAGTGTGGATTGCTAAACGAGTGCAAGAAATGGCCAACAAAATTACACACAGTCTCTTGTAGTTGAGACCATGGGAAATGGGAAGAGGAGTCGGCCATTCAGCCCCTCCATTCTCAGGACCATGGTTGATCTGACCCCTCTCATGGCTGCTTTC
>NC_057750.1:4912155-4921652 GCF_004010195.1 Chiloscyllium plagiosum | reverse complement strand
AACCCGCAATACTTCCCATGATTGCAAGTGGCTGTATTACAGACAGTGGCCATTTAGCCCACTTTGTGCCAGCTCTCTGCTGGAGAGACATTGTTCCAATTCTTTTCTCACCCACCCCCTTCAGTCCAACTATGTGCCACCTGGATATCCTAACCTAATTTAGTCTCAGTTGCCAGCACGTGGCCCTATCCCTCTTAACCCTTCCTATTCATGTATCATCCAGATGCCTTTTAAAAGCTGTAATCGTTACCAGCTTCCACCTGGCAGCTCATTCCATACACGCATTACCCTCTGCATGAAAAATTTGCCCCTTGGGTCCTGATCTAGAATGGCACAGCATGATGGAATAATTAAGCCATTCCTACATGCGAGGGAATGATACCTGTTGTCTCATTTTACACAGGTTTTTGATTTGTCAAGGGTTAGCAGTGTTTGCACAATCCAAAAACAACAAAAAATGTCCCGATTGGAAAAAGTTGACTCGTCCTTTGTTTCATTCAATTCCTTTGCATATGTACTAGTTATGAGATAAACCGAGCGAGTCCAGGTACATTGTGGAGTGTCAGTGTCACTGGCCCTGGCCCCTGTACATACTAATCCGGAGTCACAAATTTGATTCTCTGGCCAGAGAGATGATCAAACCCAGAAGTAGTTATTTAACACTTGTCAATACCGCTTCAGTATTAGGACAGTGTGGCAACACAAGGGGTTCCTTGAAAGTGGACATAAAGGACGAGAAGTGTAGGGAGAAAATAGTAGCGCTTGGGACACAATTTTAATGACTGTACACGAGATAGCCTGTGCTAACCAGTTAGTAACCACTCTGGACTTTCCTGAAACAGCAGCTCAATATAATCAACATATTTAGCCACCAGTAAGTTTTAAAATTGCTGTCTCACCCAATGTAATTACAGCTTTTACTTTTTGTTAGAGTCGAGAGCTGCTTGAATTTTTCTAAAGAGTTTGTCAAGCTTGGAACTGTTGTCAACAAAGCCATCTCCTGTCTGTGGAGAAAAGAAAAAAATGCATTCATTGACTGAGTTCATAGGAATGGTTTTTAAATTGGTAAAAAGTTGATTAAGTTTAAAGTTGGAACAGAAAAAGAGAGTATAAATAGCAAACAATTCTAACTTGGAATTTAAAAAAAATTAGGTTTTTATAGTACTGATTTTTTTTCCCCAACCATGTACTGGAAGTACAGGGAGGGTCTGGGAAGGGGAGAGACTAATCAATATTAGTGAGTTTTGAAGAAAAAAAACGTTAGACTCAAGTCAACCCTATTTTAAAAATGAAAAATCTTTTGAAAGTGAAGGGATACTTTTTATTTTAAAAAGGAAAGAGTTTGGACAGTAGAAAAGATTAGTTTTGCAGTTCCAGGACCTTTATTGAAAGCTATCTAAAATACTCATCTGCAGCCTGACTTCTGAAATGGATCAGGTTTGTTTCATATAGAGTGAAATGCTTCCTTAGGGTGGGTTCAGGGCTGACATTGAAGTTCCAGCTGATACTAGAGGGTCACAAGCTCTATAAAGAGGCATCAATGGCTATTGGGGAGCTCTGACTTTGTCCCCACCTGAAAGGCTTCCAATTTCTACCCACCCCCTCTTGCCAAGGAGAGGTGACAATTTTTGAAGCCTCAAATGGGATTGAAGAAATAAATTTGGGAAGAATCGTCCCAGTGGATAAAAGGCCCACAGAAACATCACTATAAAATTTAGTGACAACTCATTCAAGGCTATCAAAGTTTGCTTGGAGCAAAAATATTTTGCGTGGGAACATTTTCACAACTAGACTTAGGTAATCACATAATGAAGGAGTGAGCCAGTGTGAAGTCCTCTAGTGCATTCCCCACCAGGAGAACATAAGAGGGAGTCTCTATTACTTAGTGAGATAATTTGCAAACACTGTATACTCATGTACAAGTTGAATTGAGTATTTTTAAAGGTTCAGTTTAGAGGGTCAACTAATATACAGACAAAAAAGTTGTGCTGAAATTCATGCTGCAGTTCAAAATATTGAATTCTTAGCAAAATTAGATTTGATCACAATCAATCCCAGGTAAAGAAAAACAATGAATTATGGTAAAGGCAATTATTGGGTAAAGATACCAGTATGAAAATTTAACAAGTCAAAGATTCATTGAAATCCTGCAAAACACACTGTTCAACATAGTCATGGCCTGGTATAATGGCACACTTAATCAGAATGTAATATTCATCAAGTGTCTTGAACTTTCTTGCCAAATTCTTCCATTTCCTTCCCATTTACTCTTGTCTGTTAGTTATGAACCTCAGCAACATTAACAAATTTGTCAAAGAATTGACGATATATGTAGCTAACATAGCTCACTTATATTCAGATATAATGGCACAATTAAAATTGTAACTTAACATGGACAGACTGCCAAAGACAATGTGGTAAACAAACAAATAGCAACCAATAGAGTTAGAGTTATCAATATGAATGTATGTGATTTTGTTTAAGTGGGTTAATGGAACATGCAGTTTCCTTTGTAAGAGGTTTGTAACGGAATCTAGTAGGGTTGACTTATACACAAGATATGGAAAATAGAAAAGAGTTTTCAGCCAAAATAAGGAGTCTATTTGCATTTGAGATCAATCTATACAGGAGTCTATGGTAAAATGCAAAACTCATGGCAACACACTGGATAACTGAAGAGTGGGATTTAACTGCTCCTCAGCATGTAGGTGTCTGCTGGTCTTTATTGCCTATCCCCAGTTGCCATGGTAGTGGTTTCCTCTTGATGTGCTTTTGCCATCTAGCCTAAAATCAGTCAAGAACTGACTACAAAAAAGCTAACACCACACCTTCCAAAAAAACCAAGAAGTCTGAGTAAGCAAAGCAAGAAACCTCAAAACTGCATTTGTGAAACAGGTGTTTAAAGACAAAATGTCCTGGACATTTGATTCCAAGTTTTGAAAAGTAAATATGGAATGTCAAACTGCCAGGGTGGGATTGGAACTGATACTTTGGATTAGTTTCATAGATAGGATGGCTGTGGTTAGCACTGCTGCCTCATGTCAGGGACCCAGGTTTGATTCCACCCTTGGGTGACTGAATTTCCATGTTTGCCCCATGTCTTCCTGAGTTTCCTCCTACCGTTCAAAGATGTGCAGGTTAGGGTGGATTGTTAAATTGTGCATAGTATCCAGGAATGGGCAGGCTAGGTGGTTTAGCCATGGGCATTGCAGGGATAGGGTGGGATGTTATTTTGGAAGGTCATTGTGGATTTGATGGGCTGAATTGCCTACTTCCACACCTTAGAGATTGTAATGCTTCTTCAAAAATTTCATTTGTTTCTAGTCAGTGGTTGATGTGTCACATTTCAAACTTGTGGTCATTCATTAATGAGGCAAGTTAAAAGGCATCCCTGTCAGCTTAAGCACTATTTTTGTGCTAAATCCAGAAGTAAATGTTCAACAGGAGTGTGCAGCAAGGAGAGAATGAAAAGATTTAAACTCTATTGAGAGGTGTAGACACCCAATAAGCAGCCCAGGTATCTTCAGCTCTCAGTGAAGGATTACACAGCACAATCCTATGAATCCACTGGAGAACCCCTATGTACAAAGGCAGAAAAATATTTACTAACCAGTTTAGAATGCAGAAGCATTTTGGAGTCCTGCAAGTAAACTTCAAAATCATCTGTTTTGCCTGAGACTTTAGTTCCAGTCTGAAGAGAACAAATTGAAATAAATAATACATCAACTCCAACATTTTTTGAAAAAAAAAAATTGAATACCTTGTATAATGTTAAATCAACATCTTACACTGGGAGAGGACCCCGGTTTTGAAATGCAAAAATCAAAAGAGTCAGCAATATTGTAAAAGCAGATATTTCAATTGATCATCAACTTGATTTAAAAGTTCTGAAGTGTTTAGCAAAATTTGTCAGAACATGAATCATGTATCTACATAGGTGTCCACTCATCCTCATTTGAAATTTCCTTTTAGGCTATTGAAAATTTGTAATGTGGCACCAGAGTTAACACAGTGTTTGCTTTGGTTTTAGACAGTGTACTGTTCAATCTAGTTTTCAAAAAACTCAGGTGGAAGAGGAATCCAAAGGAAACCAAAGCATTTATTAAAATGAGTATTTAACATTCTATCCACAGAACTTTTAGCTGTCACACCATTTTGTTAGTGCTGTCTCTAGGACTCTGCTGAGAAGTCAGCAAGGAGAGCATGAGAGAGAGAGAGACTTAAAAAGCACTACGACTAAAGACGATGTTTAGAAATAAAGTTAAGATTTGTAGCTCAGGTGCTCGTTGTGGTTCTGTTTGCCGAGCTGGGAATTTGTGTTGCAGACGTTTCATCCCCTGTCTAGGTGACATCCTCAGTGCTTGGGAGCCCCCTGTGAAACACTGATCTTTCCTCTGGCATTTATAGTGATTTGTATCTGCCACTTCCAGTGTCAGTTCCAGCTCTCCGCTGCAGTGGCCGGTATATTGGGTCCAGGTCGATGTGCTTATTGATCGAATCTGTGGATGAGTGCCATGCCTCTAGGAATTCCCTGGCTGTTCGGCTGGTCCTATAATAGTAGTAGTGTTGTCCCAGTCGAACTCATGTTGCTTGTCATCTGTGTGGCTACTAAGGATAGCTGGTCATGTTGTTTCATCAACTAGCCACGAAACAACATGACCAGCTATCCTTAGTAGCCACACAGAGATGACAAGCAACATGAGTGAGTTCGACTGGGACAACACTACTATTATAGGACCAGCCAAACAGAACAGCCAGGGAATTCCTAGAGGCATGGCACTCATCCACAGATTCAATCAATAAGCACATTGACCTGGACCCAATATATTGGCCACTGCAGTGGACAGCTGGAACTGACAACCGGAAGCGGCAGATACAAATCACTATTAATGTCGGAGGAAACATCACAGAAGTGTTTCACAGGAGGCTCCCAAGCACTGAGGATGTCACCTAGACAGGGGACGAAACGTCTGCACCACAAATTCCCAGCTCGGCAAACAGAACCACAACAGAAATATTAAAGTTTGTTTTGTCTCAGACAATTACAACATTTATAAAAGGCATCCAGCTGGGAATATGAATAGGAAGGGTTCAGAGGGATGATGGGCCAACTACTGGAAAGTGGGACTAGGTTAATTCAAGATCCCTAGTTGGCATTAACAAGGTGGACCGAAGGGCCTCTGTCTGTGCTGTATAGGTTAATTGTAAGCAGGCAGATGCAAGTCAAACTTTTTACATTTCTATTAGCAGTTGTGGTGTGAAAGCACCCAAGGCACTTTATAGGACTGTTATCAACCTGAACTTGGTATTAGGCTAGAAAAGATATATTCTTTAGAACTATATTAACTGGTCAATTTTTGATCAAGGCAATGAGATTTACTGAAGTCCAAGTGTCATTACTAGTGTTTGTTTTGAGAAAAAGTTCAAAGTTAAAACAACATTAAATAGCAATCAACTCAAGCCGAATATTTTCGGTCAAGCCTTCACTTACGATTTCCAGTTGATCTGGAAATTCTTCCTCCAAGTCCTTTTTCAGACTTTGGAACTAGAAGGAAATAGATTAGATTAGATTACTTACAGTGTGGAAACAGACTCTTTGGCCCAACAGGTCCACACCGACCTGCTGAAAAGCAACCCACCCAGACCCATTCCCTTACATTTACCCTTTCACCTATCACAATGGGCAATTTAGCATGGCCAATTCACCTAACCTGCACATTTTTGGACTGTGGGAGGAAACTGGAGCACCTGGAGGAAACCCACGCAGACAGTGTGCAAACTCCACACAGACAGTTGCCTGAGGCAGGAATTGAACCTGGGTCTCAGACACTGAGGCAGCAGTGCTAACCACTGTGCTGTCCACCAATAAGGATTCAATCTTTAAAACAAACTCTTGAAAGCAGTTATTTTAAATAAGTCAAAGTATTTTAAAATTATGAATACTGATTAAAATTAAAACTGATTTGAAATAAATATATTCAATGTTTGTTCACAGAAGATGAGCACTATTTACAGAACACAAAACTTGAATTTATGTAGGGACCACCTCAAGATTTCTCACCCACTGAGAAGTCAGGCCAGTAGGCTGAAAGGCTTTCATTTACTAATGAAGTGGGAGCTGGAGGGAGTGGTTTTGATTCCTTGAACCTGCTCTACAAGTCAATACAATCATAGCTGATCTAATACATCCCTGGATTTGTTAATGCCCTAAATGTTGATCAGTGTTAGAAACTGAGATTGCTCACTGGGCTAAACAATTTTCGAAGCCCTTTAAAATTAGCAAATTTCTCTATCTCCATGCAATTCACTCCCCCTAAAGCTTGCAACTCAAATTCTAAAGCGCTGTAATGTTAAGCCTCTTAATTTTATACATTGCATTTACAGCAGTGTGAAACATTATTTTCATTCCTGGAATCTAAGAAGCCCTTGCAGACAGGTAAAGTTACTCTTCTTCATGAGACGGCTTAACCAGTGGATTACAATGCCTCAGCAAGAGATCTTAAGGACAGTCCTTCAAGGTAACCTCAGTGCAGGAATTGAACCTACACTTTTGCTATTTCTGCATTGTAAGCTACAAGTCCATCCAACTAAGCTAACCAACTCAATAGAGGTACAGGCAGTAACAATGCAGTACTCCTTTTTGCACTGTTGACTAAATAAATTTGACAGTTTTACATAAAGACTATAAATTGCTTACCCGTGTCTCATAACCTCAGGAGTTACTAGAGCAAGAAGAAAAAAAATTAGTGAGATAAACACAATTCTTTAGGCCATGAATTTTAAATTCATTGAAAAATTTGTCCCCCTGGATTACTCGCGGTGCTACAAGCTAATGAAGTCGGGAATAGGAGGATAGAGCAGAGAATGCATGGCTGAGGAGCATATGTATGGGAGAAGGATTCACATTTTGTGGATCATTGGAATCTCCTTTGGGGTAGAATTGACTTGTACATGGACAGATTGCATCCGAATTGGAAGCAGACTAATACTGGCAGGGAGATTTACTAGAGCTGCTCGGGAGAACTTAAATTATAAAGTGGGGGGGTTTGTGGAAGAACCCAGGGAGATAGTGAGGAAAGATCAATCAGAGACTGGTACAGTTGAGAACAGAAGCAAGTCAAACAGTCAGGGATAAAAGCAGAGAACAAAAAAAGGTAGGACTGAAATTAAACTGCATTTGTTTCAAAGCAAGAGGCCGTACAGGGAAAGCTGATGAATTCAGGGCATGGTTAGGAACATGGGACTGGGATATCATAGCAATTACAGAGACATGGCTCAGGGATGGACAGGACTGGCAGCTTAATGTTCCAGGATACAAATGCTATAGGAAGGATAGAAAGGGAAGGAAGAGAGGAGGGAGTGGTGTTTTTGATAAGGGATAGCATTACAGCTGTACTGAGGGAGGATATTGCTGGAAATACATCCAAGGAAGTTATTTGGATGGAATGAGAAATAAAGGATGATCACCTTATTAGGATTGTATTATAGACCCCCTAATAGTCAGAGGGAAATTGAGAAACATTTGTAAGGAGATCTCCACTATCTGGAAGAATAATAAGGTAGTTATGGTAGGGGATTTTAACTTTCCAAACAGACTGGGACTGCCATAGTGTTAAGGGTTTAGATGGAGAGGAATTTCTTAAGTGTGTACAAGACAATGTTTTGATTCAGTAGGTGGATGTACCTACTAGAGAACTTGACCTACTATTGGGAAATAAGGCAGGGCAGGTGATCGAAGTGTCAGTGGGGGAAGCACTTTTGGGCCAGCGACCATAATTCTATTAGTTTCAAAATAGTGATGGAAAAGGATAGAATTTAAACTTTCAGATCTGGTCTAAAATTGGAGGGAGACTAATTTTGACAGTTATGAAACAAGAACTTTCAAAAGCTGATTGGGGGCAGATGTTTGCAGGTAAAGGGATGGCTGAAAATGGGAAGCCTTCAGAAATGAGATAACTAGAATCCAAAGTATATTCCTGTCAGGGTGAAAGGAAAGGCTGGTAAGTGTAGGGAATGCTGGATGACTAAAGAAATTGAGGGTTTGGTTCACAAAAAAAGAAAGCCTATATCAGGTATAGACAGGAGAGATTGAATGAACCCTTAGAGTATAAAGGCAGTAGGAGTATACTTAAGAGGGAAATCAGGAGGCAACAAGGGAACATGAGATAGCTTTGGCAAATAGAGTCAAGGTGAATCCAAAGAGTTTTTACAAATACATCAAGGACAAAAGGGTAACGAGAGAGAGAATAAGGCCCCTCAAAGATCAGCAAGGCAGCCTTTGTGTGGAGCCGCAAGAGATACTAAACGAGTATTTTGCAGTGTTTACTGTGGTGAAGGACATGGAAGGTATAGAATGTAGGGAAATAGATGGAGACATCCTGAAAATGTTCATTACAGAGGGGGAAGTGCTGGATGTCTTGAAACACAAGTGGATAAATCCCCAGCACCTGATCAGTTGTACCCCAGAACTGTGGGAAGCTAGGAAAGTGATTGCTGGGCCTCTTGCTGAGGTATTTGTATCATTGATAGTCACAGGTGAGGGGCCAGAAGACTGGAGGTTGGCTAATGTGGTGCTACTGTTTAAGAAGGGTGGTAAGGACAAGCCAGGGAACTATAGACCTGTGAGCCTGACTTCAGTGGTGGGCAAGTTGTTGGAGGGAATCCTGAGGGACAGGATGTACATGTATTTGGAAAGGCAAGAACTGATTAGGGATAGTCAACATGGCTTTGTGCGTGGGAAATCATGTCTCAAACTTAATTGTTACTTCAAAAAACCTCAGGATTGAAGAGGGCAGAGCAGTAGATGTGATCTATATGGACGTCAGTAAGGCATTCAACAAGGTTCCCCATGCGAGACCGGTTAGCAAGGTTAGATCTCTGAATACAGAGAGAACTAGCCATTTGGATACAGAACTGGCTCAAAGGTAGAAGATAGAGGGTGGTGGAAGAGAGTTGTTTTTCAGACTGACCACTGGAGTGCCACAAGGATCAGAGAGGGTCCACTACTTTTCATCATTTATACAAGTGATTTGGATGTGAGCATAAGAGGTATAGTCACTAAGTTTGCAGAGGACATCAAAATTGGAGGGGTCATGGACAGCAAAGGAGATTACCTCTGATTACAATGGGATCTTGATCAGATGGGCCAATGGGCTGAGTAGCAGGTGGCGTTTAACTGAGATAAATGCAAGGTGCTACATTTTGGGAAATCAAACTTTAGCAGGACTTGTACATTTAATGATAAGGTCCTAGGGAGCGTTGCTGAACAAGGAGACCTTGGAGTGCAGGTTCATAGCTCCTTGAGTCACAGGTAGATAAGATAGTGAAGGCAGCATTTGGTATGCTTTCCTTTATTGGTCAGAGTATTGAGTCCAGGAGTTGGGGGGTCATGTTGCGGCTGTACAGGACATTGGGTCGGCCACTATTGGACTATTGCGTGCAATTCTGGTCTCCTTCCTATCGGAAAGATGTTGTGAAACTTGAAAGGGTTCGGAAAA
>NC_057750.1:4910329-4912114 GCF_004010195.1 Chiloscyllium plagiosum | reverse complement strand
CAACATTTAAGAGGCATTTGGATGGGTATATGAATAGGAAGGGTTTGGAGGGATGTGGACCGGGTGCTGGCAGGTGGGACTAGATTGGGTTGGGATATCTGGTCAGCATGGATGGGTTGGACCAAAAGGTCTGTTTCCATGCTGTACATCTCTATAACCCTTGACAATGGTTCTAACCTCCATCTAGTTCATTAGTGTCCTGTTAGAGAAATAATCTGCCAGCTGGGGGTCTGCCCAAATGTGGCTCCAGGCCCACAGCAATGTCATTGACTCCTAACTGCCCAGAGTCAGTTAGTTCATGGACAATTAGGAATGAATAGCAAATGCTTGTCTTGCTAGTGATTCCACTGGAAGGGGATGGAGTCAGATGTACAGCAGAAACAGACCCTTCAGTCCAATTTGTCCACGTCAACTAAATATCCTAACCGAATCCAGTCCCATTTGGCCCATATCCCTCCAAACCCTTCATATTCATATACCCATCTAGATGGGTTTTAAATACACCAAGTTTTGTTTTAAAAAAAATTTCTAAATAATTCTCTCCAGGATTGAGACAGGTTTATAGTCACTATATTAGTAATGTTTTAATAATTATATTGAAAAGATATACCACTGTCTCAAGTCACTCGATTTCATCTCCTTCGGGACACTTGACCCTGATACATTTAAAACGCACTAAATTAGAGCGGAATTTCCGTTAAATACATTCAGCAGCTGGGAGCCGAGATATTTATAAAACACGAAAAAAAAAACAAACAAGCGCAGAAGATCTAAAATAAAAACAGAAGTTGACGAGAAAAGTCTCTGGAAAGGTGTCACTGGACTCGCAAACTCTCTCTCCAGATACTGCCAGATGTGCAGTTTTCCAGCATTTTCTGTTTTGTATAAAATACGTTTTTTAATTTAAAAAAAGAAAGGAGTGCGTAGACAGTAATGCAATCACAGAAATACAAATAATTACAGCTGCAGGGGTGACTGAAGTTTCTGGTTTTCTCCTGGGGGGGGGGGGGGTGAGGGACAGAGAGAGAAGGGTAGTGGAAGAAACGATTGGGGAGGTTGTGGATTGTATGGAAGATGGGAGAAGAGAGCGGGGAAAGGTGAAGTCGCGAACAAGACAAGAGGCATTTCTTGATGAAGGGCTTTTGCCCGAAACGTCGATTTTCCTACTCCTCAGATGCTGCCTGACCTGCTGTGCTTTTCCAGCACCACACTCTGATCTCCAGCATCTGCAGTACCCACCCTCCGCCTAAAAGACAGAGGGTAGGGCTGGAGGGGAAGAGAATCGGCTGGGCAGACAGGGTGAGATTGCTTAGAAAGAGGAGAATAATGGGGCAAAAACGTTACTGAATCAGCTCAGTCTCGATCTTACCCGTATTTCACTTCAATTCGGAGGGCCATTGTTGCAGTAGAGAGGACGTGGGCTCAAACCCAGCACTAGCACTCAGTGACTTGGTCGGTATAGCTGAAACCAACACCGAACTGAGTGGGACGCGAAATGTTTCCATATTATAGAGGGTGGGCCGAGACCACAGGCAGCCCCGGGGGTGGTGCTGGAGGGATAGGCGGGGCATTACCTAGCTTCATGGTATCTCTTACTGATGTTAATCGCACACTGACGCTAAATAACTCTTAAAATACAAACAGGGACAGATCAATCTATATTTTCTTTCAAATCGTGGTCAATACTGTCTTGTAGATATAGTAGAGTCCCCCCCCCCCTCTGACGAGTGGCTCGATCTGGCTTGGAATTGCTCCAGCGAAATGATGGTAAAAGCAATGACTGCA
>NC_057750.1:4909637-4910306 GCF_004010195.1 Chiloscyllium plagiosum | reverse complement strand
TTAAAATACAAACAGGGACAGATCAATCTATATTTTCTTTCAAATCGTGGTCAATACTGTCTTGTAGATATAGTAGAGTCCCCCCCTCTGACGAGTGGCTCGGTCTGGCTTGGAATTGCTCCAGCGAAATGATGGTAAAAACAATGACTGCAGATGCTGGAAACCAGATTCTGGATCAGTGGTGCTGGAAGAGCACAGCAGTTCAGGCAGCATCCGACGAGCAGCAAAATCGACGTTTCGGGCAAAAGCCCTTCTCTGCCTTTATTCCTGATGAAGGGCTTTTGCCCGAAACGTCGATTTTGCTGCTCGTCGGATGCTGCCTGAATTGCTGTGCTCTTCCAGCACCACTGATCCAGAATCCAGCGAAATGATACCAGCCCAGGACGGGAGTATCAAATTTTCAAAGCCTGAATGATATCAATCACTTCTGTGAGGCTACTTGGCCACCTTTGTGTGTGGCTGCATCAAGCTGTGCGTGGATCCCCGGTACGCAAACACCAAGTGTCACTACGTACTGAGGTTCTACCTGTCCCCGGTGTTGCGAAGGATGGGCCTGGCCTCGCTGCCACACTCCGAGTAGTTGGACCGTTCCGTACCACCTGTCCTTCGTGGAGAAATTTATCAAGAAAAACACCTTTGACCACAAGTCCACCAGGAAGTGGTCAGCAC
>NC_057750.1:4897154-4908850 GCF_004010195.1 Chiloscyllium plagiosum | reverse complement strand
GACGCTCTCTGGGCAGTCTGAAACCTGTTGATCTTCCAGCTGAAGGAGTTGACCCCGAGTGAGTGTTGCAGTCTGGCACATTCCAAGGTCCAGGACTACGTGTTGAGGGACGTGCTGAAGCTTTGGGCAGCTGCCGCCAAGGCGCGGTGGGGAAAGACCACCGTGTAACATCTGCCTGCCTAAGAAGAACAGGGGGCCCACGTAGTCATTTGGGATTTGCCGACGCCTCCGCTGAAAATGTAATCGTACAGACCTGTAAATAGGAATGATTACTCTGTTTTCGGTATGCAAACAAATGGAATGTTTACATATGTATGGCATGTTCAGTTGTACAGATCATCAAAGTATTTTATGAATAAAGTATATTTTTGAAATAAAAAAAAACTTTGTAATTCTAGGCATCCAGCCACATAAATCATAAATACAGTACTGTATTTCACATTAATATTTCACACTTTTAAAAAAAAACATCGCATCTGACGGCTGCCATGTGGGATTGAATGTGTAGGAGAGTGTGAGGTCTGCAGATGCTGGAGATCAGAGTCCAGAGTGTGTTGCTGGAAAAGCACAGCAGGTCAGGCAGCATCCGAGGAACAGGAGAGTCGATGTTTCGGGCAAAAGCCCTACTGTGTAAGCATTCCTGATGAAGGCCTTATGACCGAATTGTTGATTCTTCTGCTTCTTGGATGCTGCCTGACCGGCTGGGATTGAATATGTGCCCTCCTCCCACACCATTTCAGGCAAATGTGAATTTATTTTGAATCTGGATGTAAACCCATCTAGTGGTCTTGGTGCCTATACTCACCCTAGACAGAGTTCAGTGTCATAGAGTCATAGAGATGTACAGCATGGAAACAGACCCTTCGGTCTGACCCATCCATGCTGACCAGATGTAAGAACATAGGAACTAGGTGCCTCAAGCCTGCTCCCCCATTTAATAAGATCATGGCTGATTTTCTGTGGACTCAGCTCCATTTACCCGCCCCCTCACCATAACCATTCATTCCTTTACTGTTCAAAAATCTATCGATCTTAGCTTTAAAAATTCAAGGAGGTAGCCTCAACTCCTTCACTGGGTGGGGAGTTCCACAGATTCACAACCCTCTGGGTGAAGAAGTTCCTCCTCAGCTCAGTCCTAAACCCTTCATTTTGAGGCTCTACCCTCTTGTGCTAGTTTCACCTGCCAGTGGAAACAACTTCTCGGTTTGTATCCTATCTATTCCCTTCATAATTTTATATGTTTTGATAAGATCCCCCCTCATTCTTCTAAATCCCAATGAATATAATCTCAGTCTACTCAGTCTCTCCTCATAAGCCAACCCCCTCAACTCCAGAACCAACCTAGTGACCCTCCTCTGCACCCCCTCCAATGCCAATACATCCTTTCTCAAGTAAGGAGACCAAAACTGCACACAGTACACCAATTGTGGCCTCACCAGTGCCCTACAGGGTGGCACCATGGCTCAGCGGTTAGCACTGCTACCTCACAGTGCCAGGGACCTGGGTTTGATTCCAGATTCGGGCAACCATCTGTGTGGAGTTTGCACATTCTCCGGGTGCTCCGGTTTCCTCCCACAGTCCAAAGATGTGCAATTAGATTTTACTCAGAGAGGGGATTTGATTTATTGGTGTCACATGTGCCGAGATACAGTGAAAAGTGTTGTCACTTGTGCTTTATAAGCAGATCGTACCATGCAAGTGCATCAGGGTAACAGAACAGAGTGTAGGATACAGTGTTACAGCCACTGAGAACACAGAGAGAGATCAATATTAACATTTGAGAAATCCATACTAAAGTCTAGTAACAGAGGGGAAGAAGCTGTTCTTGAATCTGTTCGTACATGTACTCAAACTTCTTTATTTTCTGCCCAACAGGTGGAAGAGTGTATAACTGGGGTGGGAGATCAGACTGACGTTCTCGAAATCTGGAGTGACCTGGATGGTTCAGTGGTTAGCACCACTGCCTCTTTGTGCCAGGGACCTGTGTTCAATTCCAGCCTCAGGTGACTGTGTGGAATTTGCACATTCTCCCTGTGTCTGCATGAGTTTCCTCCGAGTGCTCCGGTTTCTTCCCACAGTCTCCACAGATGTGCAGGTTAGGTGAATTGGTTAGGTGAATTAGTGTTCAGGGATGTATAGGTTAGGTGTATTAGTCAGGGGTAAAAGTAGATTAATAGGATAAGTGAATGGGTCTGGGTGGTTTACTCTTCAGAGTGTTGGTGGGGTCTTGCTGGGCTGAAGGGCTTATGCCTGAAATGTCGATTCTCCTGCTCCTTGGATGCTGCCTGACCTGCTGCGCTTTTCCAGCAACACGTTTTTCAGCTCTGATCTCCAGCATCTGCAGTCCTCACTTTCTCCTGAAGGGTCTCTCCCCACACTGTCGGGATTCTATACAGCTGCAACATTAAACCCGCTGCTTTTCAATTCAATCCCTTTAGCTATGATGGACAAAATTCCATTTGCCTCCTTAGTTACCTGTTGTATCTGCACACCAACCTTCTGTGATTCAAGCACAAGGACACTCAGGTCACTCTGCACATCAGGGTGCTGCTGGGTCCACTGATTGTTATCATTAATATAAATTAATTGGATGTGAATATAGGGGGTATGGTCATGCAAAGGACACCAAAATTGGAGGTGTAATGGACAGTGTTGAAGATTAGCTCAGAGTACAGCAGGACCTTGATCAGAAGGATTAATAGGGCAAGAAATGGCAGATGGCGTTTAATTTAGATAAATGTAAAGTTGCATTTTTGAAAGGCAAATCCGGGCAGGACTTATACACTTAATGGTAAGATCCTGGGGAGTATTGCTGAACAAAGAGATCTTGGAGTGCAGGTTCGTAGTTCCTTGTAGGTGGAGTCACATGTAGTCAGGGTGGTGAAGAAGGTGATAGTAAACTTGCCTTTATTGCTCAGTTAGAGACAAAAAAACTGCAGACGTTGGAATCCAAAGTAGACAGGCAGGAAGCTGGAAGAACACAGCAAGCCAGGCAGCATCAGGAGGGACAGGCAGGAGGCTGGGGGAACACAGCAAGGCAGGCAGCATCAGGAGGTGCAGAAGTCAACATTTTGGATGTAACCCTTCTTCAGGATTTCAAGAAGGGTTATACCCAAAATGTCAACTTCTCCACTTCCTGATGCTGCCGGGCTTTATTGCTCAGTACAGGAGTTGGGAAATATGTTGCGGCTGAACAGGACATTGGTTTGGACAGTTTTGAAATACTGTGTTCAATTCTGGTCTCTCTGCTATGTGAAGGATATTGTGAAACCTGATAAGGTTCAGAAAAGATTTACAAGGATGTTGGCAGAATTGGAGGGTTTGAGCTATAGGGAGAGGCCGATTAGACTGGGGCTGTTTTCCCTGGAGCGATGGAGGCTGAGGGGTGACCTTATAGAGGTTTATAAAATCATGAGGGGCATGGATAGGGTAAATAGACAAGGTGTTTTCCCTGAAGTGGGAGAGTCCAGAACTAGAGGGCATAGGTTTAGGGTGAGAGGGGAAAGATATAAAAGGGATCTAAGGGGCAACTTTTTCATGCAGAGGGTGGTGTGTGTATGGAATGAGCTGCCAGAGTAAGTGGTGGAGGATGGTACAGTTACAACATTTAAATGGATGGAATATATGAATACAAAGGGTTTGGAGGGATATTTTAGGATATTTTAGGTTATTTTAGGATAATTTTAAGGATATCTGGTCGGCCTGGATGAGTTGGAATGAAGGGTCTGTATCTGTGCTGTATGCCTCTCTGACTCATTGTCGAATGAGGAGAGACTGGAGAGAGAAGGCTCTGTTGGGAAGAGTCCTTTGTCCAGTTTCTGTTTGGGATGTGTCTTTGTAAAGAAGGTGGGCAGTGGGCCAAAGAAAAGCAAATATCTGCGGATGCTGGAAATCTGAAACAAAAACAGAAACTGAGCAGAAATTCAACTTTGACTTCTCACGAAGGAAAGGTCGACCTTTTGCTTTCTCCACAGATGCTGCCATATCTGCTGAGCTTTTCCAGCATTTTCTGTTTTTTGTTTCTAATTTCCAGTATCTGCAGTTCTTTCAGATTTAGTTTTGTTGTTTTTACTGGTTGAAGCGAGGAATATTGGCCAGGACACACAGGGTAGAATTGTAAAGGCGATGCCTATGAGACCATTTGAGGCTGTACTTTATAAACACAATCCCTCCTTCTGTTCAACTCCTACTGTTGGGGAATCTCTTGACTCAAGTGGAACAAACAAACTGGGCCTCTGTAAATTGTCTCACACAGAGGAAAAAAAGTACATTCTAGATTAAAACATTCCAATCAAAGGCGTAAGTACATTGTTCTCTCTGGCACAGAGACAAGCCAAGCTAAACACATATGTTCGTAGTTTTGGCATGTTTCTCAAACAATATTTGCAATAAATTTGCTCTCCCTGAGAGAAATGGTGGTGTGGTCATATCGTTGATAATCAGATTTATTTAGGGACATAGAGTCCTAAAGTCATTCAGCCAAAAACAAACCCTTCAGTCTAACCAGTCCATGCCGACCATAATCCCAAACTAAACTAGTTCCCACCTGCCTCCTCCTGGCCCATATCTCTCCAAACCTTTCCTATTCATGTACTTATCCAAGTGTTTTTTAAACGTTGTCATTGTACCCTTGTCCATCAGTTCCTCTGGACGTTCGTTCCACACACAAAACACTCTCTGTAAAAAATTTGCCCGTTATGTCTTTTTTAAATCTCTCTCCTCTCACCCTAATAATGTGCCCCCAAGTCTTGAACTCCCCCATCCTAGCATTAACTGTATCTATACTACTCATTATTTTATAAACTTCTATCAGGTCACCTCTCAACCTCCT
Organism: Chiloscyllium plagiosum; assembly: GCF_004010195.1. NCBI lineage: Eukaryota > Metazoa > Chordata > Chondrichthyes > Orectolobiformes > Hemiscylliidae > Chiloscyllium > Chiloscyllium plagiosum. The sequence goes on along the minus strand of NC_057750.1, from coordinate 4,904,019 downwards.
ACACTCCAGTGGAAAAAGTCCCAGCCTATCCAGCCTTCCTTTTTAACTCAAACCTTCCAAACCCGGCACCATCCTGGTAAATCTCTTCTGAACCCTCTCCTGCTTGATAATATCCTTCCTGTAACTGGATGACCAGAACTGGATACAGTACTCCAGATTTCAAATAAACCTGTTGGACTGTAGCCTGGTGTTGAAAGACCGCTGACCTAGTTCAATGTCGAATAAAAAGCTAGGAATTCCCGCACCCCATGAAAGAATAAATAAGTGAGAAATGAAAATATGAGTACATTCATGTTTTGTTAACTGAACTGTTATCACCTTCACTTGACTTTAAAAATTGCTGATACCTTTTCAGATTTCCTGAGGTCAAATTATAATTTGTTGTCTTCCTGCCCAACCTCTGCAGACCAATGTAGAGACAAAAGATTGAGTCTATCTTAGAGCTGTATAGCTTTAGAGACATTAACCCATCATCGCTGTGCTGAATCATAGAATCCCCACAGTGTGGAAGCAGCTCATAACAACCCTCCAAAGAGCATCCCACCCTATCCCTGCATTGCTCATGGCTAACCCACCTAGCTTGCAAATCCCTGGATACTGCATGCAATTTAGCACAGCTGCATTTCTTTGGACTGTGGGAGGAAACTCCACGCAGACGGTTGTCCAAGCCTAGTATCAAACCCAGGTCTCTAGGGAGGTGAGGCAGCAGTGCTAACCACTGAGCCACTGTGGTAGATCCCTGACCGGTCATCAATTTGTTCCTTCCAGCCCTGTAATGTTCCCTTTTTTATGTCCAGAACCAATTCTTTTTGCGTGTCACGACTCAAATCTACTTTCACTACCCTTTCAAATGGAAGTTTCCGGATTGTAACAACTCACTGAATTAAAATAAAAACACGCCCCATCAGCTTTCTGTCAGCTTTGTGTCATGTGTTATTTCTGTGTGGTCTGGTCACTAGTTTTCATTTTCCCCTCCTTTGCCAAATCAAAACCATTCATAATTTTCTTCTTCAAAGTGATCCTTCTACTCTTGAGGGAGATATAAAGTTTTTCAGCAAAGCTGAGATCGTCATGCAAGTCCCATCTTCATGACCTCTCCCCTTACCTGAGGCCTGGTGACTCTCAGATTAAACTCACCATCAGTCTCTATTGTGAGAGCAGTCATTGAGTCATTGAGATGTACAGCACGGAGACAGACCCTTCAGTCCAACTCATTCATGCCGACCAGATATCCCAAATCCTAGTCATATTTGCCAGCAATTGGTCCATGTCCCTCTAAACCCTTCCTATTCATATACCCATCCAGATGCCTTTTAGATTAGATTCCCTACAGTGTGGAAACAGGCCCTTTGGTCCAACAAGTCCACACCGACCCTCCAAAGAGTAACCCACGCAGACCCATTTCCCTCTGACTAATGCACCTAACACTATGGGCAATTTAGCATGGCCAATTCACCTGACCGACACATCTTTGGACTGTGGGAGGAAACCAGAGCACCCGGAGGAAACCCACGCAGACACAGGGAGAATGTGCAAACTCCACACAGACAGTGCCCGAGGCTGGAATCGAACCCGGGTCCCTGGCGCTGTGTAACCACTGAGCTACCATGCCATGCCGTGCTGTGTTGTAATTGTACCAGCTTCTACTGCTTCCCCTGGCAGCTCTTACATACACGCACCACCCTCTGTGTGAAAAAGTTTTAAATCTTTCCCCACTCACCTAAGCCCTTTAGTTTTAGACTCCTCCACCCTGAGGAAAAGACTTTGTCTAGTCACCCTCTCCATGCCCCTCATGATTTTATGAACCTTTATAAGGTCACCCCTCAGCCTCCGATGCTCCAGGGAAAACAGCCCCAGTCTGTTCAACCTCTCCCTATAGCTCAAATCCTCCAATCCCTGCAACATCATTTTAAGTTGTTTCTGAACCCTTTCATGTTTAACAACAGCTTTCCGATAGCTGTGTTTAAAGAATTCTGACACAATCAGTACATTGAATATGTGTCATAGGTAAAATAAATAACTGCAGATGCTGGAAATCTGAAATAAAAACAGAAATTGGTGGGGAAACTCAGCAGGTCTGGCAGCACCTGTGGAGAGAGAGAAGCACAGTTAACATTTCAGATCCAGTGGGAGAAGGGTCACGGGGCTCTTTGGCTATAACCATGCAAAAGTAATTGTACGACAGAATTAAGGAGCTAATATATAATTTGAGAAGTAAGGTACAGAACAAGTTGACTGGTGGAGGTTGGTACAATTGCAACATTTAAAAGGCATCTGGATGGGTATATAAATAGGAAGGGCTTGGAGGGATATGGGCCGGGTGTTGGACTAGATTGGGTTGGGATATCTGATTGGCATGGACGAGTTGGACCGAAGGTTCTGTTTCCGTGCTGTACATCTCTATGACTCTATGACTGTGAGACAGTGTGGTCCACACTTGGTAAAACTCATGAATAGTACATAAATGGTGGAAAATGCACTCAATTCAAGGGTTATGCGAGAAAGGCAGGAAAGTGGAGTTGAGGATTATCAGATCAGCCGTGATCACATTGAATGGCAGAGCAGAGTCGATGGGCTGAATGGTCTACTTCTGTTCCTATGTCTCATGGACTTTAATCCAGAATGCAGACTGCATTTCCAAACTGTACGTTAAAGAGACTGCATTTTGCACATAATTATCCATACCTGAAACTAATATAATTGTGAGATTCTGCTAATATTTTTAAGGCTTGTTTGTAACAATATTGCAAATGATGAATATTCGCTTTGTTTGTATCATTGTCGCAATTCAGTCGAATGATTTCTTAATCAAGTAATTATCTAACCTCATTTTAAACCTCTGCAGGAAATTATCCAAATTCCTCTTGATAGCCACAAATGAACCTGACTCCACCCAGCCAGCACTTTCCAAATCCTAATTGCCTGCAGTGCAACTCCTTTCTCCCTTGTTTTTTTAAAATTTATTGACCTATTTTTCCTCGCCAACCTGTTCAGCGTTTTATTTCGCACCTCCTAGAGCAGGAGGGGACTTGAAACCAAACCTCCTGGTCCCAGGGTAGAGACACAAGATACCCTTCCTTTGGTTCTGAAATCAGTATTATTCTGAAAACAACAATTGGAAGGCTTCAGTTCTTCTCAAGTATCACTATGGAACTTCAAACTGACTTTTAAATGTGAAAACCATTAAAAACAATTCTAGATGCTGAAAATCAGAAACAAAAACAGAAATTGCTGGAAAAGCTCAGCAGGTCTGGCAGGGTCTGTGGAGAGAAAGCAGAGTTAATGTTTCAAGTCCAGTCATTCAACCCAAAACGTTAACTCTGATTTCTCCTGCCTGACCTGCCAAGCTTGTCCAGCAATTTCTGTTACAAGTAGATTAGATTCCCTACAGTATGGAAACAGGCCCTTCAGCCCAACAAGTCCACAGTGACCCTCCGAAGAGTAACCCACCCAGATCCATTCTCCTACATTTCCCCAGACTAATGCACCTAGCACTACGGGCAATTTAGCATGGCCAATTCACCTGACCTACACGTCTTTGTGACTGGGAGGAAACCGGAGCACTTGGGGGAAACCCACGCAGACACGGGGAGAAGGTGCAAACTCCAGAGTAACCCACCCAGATCCATTCTCCTACATTTCCCCAGACTAATGCACCTAGCACTACGGGCAATTTAGCATGGCTAATTCACCTGACCTACACGTCTTTGTGACTGTGGGAGGAAACCGGAGCACTCGGGGGAAACCCACGCAGACACGGGGAGAAGGCGCAAACTCCACACAGACAGTCACCTGAGGCTGGAATCGAACCTGGGTCCCTGGTGCTGTGAGGCAGCAGTGCTAACCACTGAGCCACCGTGCCACCCCTAAGTAGATAGGGAGATGGAGTCAATGAATGAGTTCTGAGGAACGGTCACCTGACCCTGAAACATTAACTCTGATTTCTCTCCACAGATGCTGCCAGATCTGCTGAGCTTTTCCAGCTATTTTCCAGCAGATTATTAAATGTGTTTAATTGTTATGCCAGGCCCAATGTGGAACGTAGCTCCCGTTTAGAATGCCAGACTGAGTAAAGAGCGCATGGCCATGCTCCAAAGTGTTCACTCTCTCAGGTTTGGAAGGAATCCCAGGACATCATAGAATCATACAGCTTGGAAACAGACCCTTCGGTCTACCCAGTCCATGCTGACCATAATCCCAAACTAAACTAGTCCCACCTGCCTGCTGCTGGCCCATATCCCTCCAAACTTTTCCTATTCATGGACTCCAGGACATCATAGAATCATACAGCTTGGAAACAGACCTTTCGGTCCACCCAGTCCATGCTGACCATAATCCCAAACTAAACTAGTCCCACCTGCCTGCTGCTGGCCCATATCCCTCCAAACTTTTCCTATTCATGGACTTATCCAAATGTCTTTGAAATGTTGTAGCTGTACCCACATCCACCACTTCCTCTGGAAGACATGTCCCTCCCTGATGCCTTCTATACTCGATACAAGCAGAATCTCCACATGGTGCCACCTACCCCGACAGCCCTGTCACTGCTGCAGACGTCAGATTGGTCTTCTTGGGAGTCAAGAGCAGAGTGGTGCTGGAAATGCGCAGCAGGTCAGGCAGCATCCGAACAGCAGGAAAATCAACATTCGAACAAAAGCCCCTCACCATTCCTGAAGAAGGGCTTTTGCTCGAAACGTCAATTTTTCCTGCTGCTCGGATGCTGTGCTTTTCCAGCACCACTCTACTTTTGACTCTAATCTCCAGCATCTGCAGGACCCACTTCTGCCTGGTCTTCCTGGGATTCAGCCCAAGGAAAGCGATGGGCCGGATGGAGTCCCCAGCCAAGCACTCATATCTTCGACCTCCTACTCCAACAAGCTGAAGTTCCCAACTGCTTCAAGAACATCAGCATTATCCCAGTACCTAAGAAAGCACATGCAATGTGCCTTAGTGAGTATTGCCCAGTGGCTCTGGCCTATATAATCATGAAGTGCTTCGGGAGGCTGGTCATGGCCCACATCAACTCTCATCTCCCAGCCTGTCTCAATCCTCTACAATTTGCCTACCCATCTAACAGGTCCCCAGGGGACGCCATTTCCCTAGCCCTGCACTCATCCCTGGACCATTTGGACAAGGCCACCTATGTCAGACTCCTGCTCATCAACTACAGCTCCAGCTTCAACACCATTAATGCCCCCAGACTGATGTCAAACCTCCAAGATCTAGGTCTTGGCTCCACCCTCTGCAACTGGATCCTCAGCTTCCTGACCCACAGTGAAGATAGGGAACTGCACCTCCTCCACAATGACCCTCAACACTGGAGCCCCTCAAAGATGCGTCCTCAGTTTGGTACTCTACTCCCTGTACACCCACCACTGTTGCCAACTTCTGAACAAATGTCACCTCCAAGTTCACCGCTGACACCACCGTAGTTGGGCAGATATCAAACAACGACAGATCAGGATATAGAAAGGATATAGAGGGCTTGGTGAGGTGGTGCAATGAGAACAACCTCTTTCACAACATTGCAAATCTAAAGAACTGATCATTAGCTTCAGAAAGACGGGAGGAGAGCACACCCCAGTCTACATCAACGGAGTGGAGGTTGAGAGGGTGGAGAGCGCCACGTTCCTCAGAGTGACGATAACCAACGACCAGTCCAGGAATTCCCACCATCATCAAAGACCCCTCCCACCCTGGGAATGCTCTCCTACAGCCTCTTCCATCAGGCAGTAGATGCAGAGGCCTGAACACACGCACCAGCAGGTTCAGGAACAGCTTCTTCCCAGCTGTTATTAGACTGATGAAAGGACCTTATAAAGATCTATAAAATCATTGAGGGTTATGAATAGGGTGATTCCCCAGTGTAGAGGAGTCCAAAACTAGAGGCCATAGGTTTAAGGTGAGAGGCGAAAGATTTAAAAGAGACCTGAGGGGCAATCTTTTCACACAGAGGGTGCCAGAGGAAGTGGTGGAGGCTGGTACAATTGCAACATTTAAAAGGCATCTGGATGGGTATATGACTCGGAAAGCTTCAGAGAGAGCTGGGCCATTTTCTGGCAAATGGGGACTAGATTAAGTTAGGATATCTACTCGGCATGGACAAGTTGGACCAAAGGGTCTGTTTCCGTGTTGTACATCTCTGTCACTCTATGGAATTCTGTTGGGATATAAACAAAAGGATCAGGAATGGACCATTCAGCCCTTCAACACTGCCCTACTATTGAATAAGATTATGGCTGATCTTCCCAAGCCTCAACTCCTTTTCCGTGCCAACTCCTTGTATCCCTTAGCTCCATGCTATATCAAAAAAACATCTATCTCCTTCTCCTTTAAATCCTTTCAGTGATCTAGCCTCCACACCTGTCTGGGGTAGAGGATTCAACATGTTCAGTACCCTCTGGGAGATGAAATTCCATCCCCTCTCAGATGAGTGTCCTGTTACTCTGTAATGTCCTCCCTCCCTCTCTAGTGACGTTCCTTGAATGTTGCCCCTTTGGGTCACCTTTGCTGCCGGAATCGGTTAAAATTCCTGAAAAGGTGTCTCGTGACGGTTCACTCAGTTAAAGGTGCTATCCAAATGCAGGCGGTTTGTTGGGAAGAGGTCAGGAGGAGAAAGTGAGGTCTGCAGATGCTGGAGATCAGAGCTGGAAATGTGTTGCTGGAAAAGCGCAGCAGGTCAGGCAGCATCCAGGGAACAGGAGAATCGACGTTTCGGGCATAAGCCCTTCTTCAGGAATGAGGCAAGTTTGTCCAGCAGGCTAAGATAAAAGGTAGGGAGGAAGGACTTGGGGGAGGGGCGTCGGAAATGTGATAGGTGGAAAGAGGTCAAGGTGAGGGTGAAAGGTCAGACTGGGGTGGGGGC
>NC_057750.1:4882351-4896759 GCF_004010195.1 Chiloscyllium plagiosum | reverse complement strand
CCGACCTCTCCGCCCCCACCCCAGTCTGACCTATCACCCTCACCTTGACCTCTTTCCACCTATCACATTTCCGACGCCCCTCCCCCAAGTCCCTCCTCCCTACCTTTTATCTTAGCCTGCTGGACAAACTTTCCTCATTCCTGAAGAAGGGCTTATGCCCGAAACGTCGATTCTCCTGTTCCCTGGATGCTGCCTGACCTGCTGCGCTTTTCCAGCAACACATTTCCAGCTCAAGAGGTCAGGAGGGCCTGTCAGATGAAGTGTGATGAGCTGCAGAGTGTCAATGCAGGATGGTCTCTGATAGACATCACAGGGCAAAGGTGTAGCACCCTGATGAACAAGCTTGCGGTAATTGCACACCCAAATTTAATGAGAGGCAGTGCCTACATTAAATTTAGGTGTGCAATTATCGTAAACATCCTCGGTGTGAAAAAAATAGATCAGCTTGTTCATCAGGGTGCCACACCTTCGCCCTGTGATGTCTGTCAGAGACCATCCTTCATTGACGGCTTTTAATGGGGGAATGTTACCAAACCAGTTACTCAATTCCTAAGGCGTGCAATTGAAAGCTAGTCTCGGTGATAAACTGTTGTCAACTGTGAAAACCCATCTGGGTCATTGATGTCACTTTATGGAGGAAGGTTTCCTGTCCTAACCCAGTTGGGGCCTACATGTGACCCCAGATCTACAGCAAATCTGATTGACTGTTAACTGTCCTCTGAAATGGCTGAGCAACTGTGTGAGGGCAATTAGGGACGGGAAGTGAAATACCTCCTCAAAGGCTGGTATCCCATCACCAAGTCACCTTTTGTTTACACATGCATAGTACATGCCACTGACCCAGCTCGCTCAAAACCAGCCCCTGGAGTGAACAGAAGCCCTGACACTCCTGCTTTTTTTTTAAAACAAGTGTGTAAATCTTTATTCATTTTCCACCACCAGGAAGAAAGGAAACACCCGAGTGGCCAGTGACAAGCAGTGCCCTTCTCAAAGGGCAATGCTGTGTGATCAAACAGTGAAGGGGAGGGTAGGGATTAAATCAAAATAGAGTTGGAGGGGGAAATAATACACTCCACTCCCTGTGGCGCCCACCTCTCCCTGAATAACTCCAGGGTGTCGGGAGATACCGCGTGGTCCTTCTCCAGAGACACCCGGGCTCTAACGTAACCATGGAAGAGGGACAGGCAGTCGGCTACACTCCTGTTTCTTTTTTTTTCCTCCTGGTTATTTTTTTTTGTATGTGTGTGCAGATGTGAGACACAGTGAAAGACACAAAGTGCACGAATCTTTATTCAATTTCCACCACCAGGAAGATAGGAAAACACCCGGGTGGCCAGTGACAAACACTGCCCTTCACAACAAAGGGCAGTGCTGTGTGATCAAAACAGTGAAGGAGAGGCCAGGGATTAAATCAAAATAGAGTTGGAGGGGGAAATAATACGAGGTAAAAACAATGACTGTAGATGCTGGAAACCAGATTCTGGATCAGTGGTGCTGGAAGAGCACAGCAGTTCAGGCAGCATCCGACGAGCAGCAAAATCGACGTTTCGGGCAAAAGCCCTTCATCAGGAATAAAGGCAGAGAGCCTGAAGCGTGGAGAGATAAGCTAGAGGAGGGTGGGGGTGGGGAGAAAGTAGCATAGAGTACAATAGGTGATGGGGGAGGGGATGAAGGTGATAGGTCAGGGAGGAGAGGGTGGAGTGGATAGGTGGAAAAGGAGCTGGGCAGGTCGGACAAGTCCGGACAGGTCAAGGGGACAGTGCGGGCTGGAAGTTTGAAACTAGGATGAGGTGGGGAAGGGGAAATGAGGAAGCTGTTGAAGTCACATTGATGCCCTGGGGTTGAAGTGTTCCGAGGCGGAAGATGAGGCGTTCTTCCTCCAGGCGTCTGGTGGTGAGGGAGCGGCGGTGAAGGAGGCCCAGGACCTCCATGTCCTTGGCAGAGTCGGAGGGGGAGTTGAAATGTTGGGCCATGGGGCGGTTTGGTTGATTGGTGCGGGTGTCCCAGAGATGTTCCCTAAAGCGCTCTGCTAGGAGGCACCCAGTCTCACTCCACTCCCTGTGGCGCCCACCTCTCCCTGAATAACTTCAGGGTGTCGGTAGATACCGCGTGCTCCTTCTCCAGAGACACCCGGGCTCTAACGTAACCATGGAAGAGGGACAGGCAGTCGGCTACACTCCTGTTTCTCTCTGTCAGCCAGGACTCCCTGATTGGACCAGGTTAACAGCCCCAATCAGGGAACTTATATTCAACAAAGTCCAACAGGCCGACATTGTTCCAATCACTCCAGGCAGCAAAGGCTGGTCTTCACCTCCATCCCTTGAAATAGTAACAACCCAACTATGATTTGGATTCTGGATTAGTGGTGCTGGAAGAGCACAGCAGTTCAGGCAGCATCCGAGGACCAGTAAAATCGATGTTTCGGGCAAAAGCCCTTCATCAGGAATAAAGGATTTGAATAAAGGAGGAATGGTTAGTAAGTTTGTTGATGACAGCAAAAGAGGTGGTGTAGAAATCCTAGAATGCCTAATGTGGAAACAGGCCCTTCTGCCCAACAAGTCCACACTGACCCTCTGAAGAATAACCCACCCAGACCCATTCCCCTACCCTATTACTCTACATTTACCCCTGACTAATGCAAGTAACCTACACATCCCTGAACACTATGGGACAATTCAGCATGGCCAATGCACTCTAACCTGCACATCCCTGAACACTAATGGGCAATTTAGCATGGCCAATCCACCTTAACCTGCACATCCCTGGACACTATGGGACAATTTAGCATGACCAATGCACCCTAACCTGCACATCCCTGGGCACTATAGGACAATTTAGCATGGCCAATCCACCCTAACCTGCACATCCCTGGACATTATGGGACAATTTAGCATGGCCAATGCACCCTAACCTGCACATCCCTGGGGCACTATGGGACAATTTAGTATGGCCAATCCACCCTAACCTGCACATCCCTGGACACCATGGGACAATTTAGCACGGCCAATCCACCCTAACCTGCACACTTTGGACTGTGGGTGAAAACTGGAACAAACCCACGCAGACACGGGGAGAATGTGAAAACTCCAGACAGACAGTCAACCAAGGCTGGAATCGAACCCGGTCCCTGATGCTGTGAGGCTGTAGTGCTAATTACTGAGCTACCCTACCACCCATACAAGTGCTGGCAAATTGGACTCAATTAGGTAAGGATAACTGGTCGGCATGGATGTGTGGGACTGAGGGGTCTGTTTCCATGTTGTTCATCTCTATGGCTCTAGTGGACAGTGAAGAGGATTATCTCAGAGTACAATGAGACCTTGATCAACTGGGCCAGTGGGCCAAGGAATGGCAAATAGAGCTTAATTATAGATAACTATAAGGTGTTGCATTTTCGTAAGGCAGATCAGGGCAGGACTTATACAACAAATGGTAAGGCCCTACAGAGTGTGATCGAACTCTAGGGATGCAGTACGGAGTTCCTTGAGTGTGGCGTCACTGATCCACATGTGAAGAAGGCAGTTGGCTTGCTTGCTTTGGTTGGTCAGCATTGAGTACAGGTACTGGGACGTCATGTTACAGCTGTAAGAGATATTGGTGAGGCCACATTTGGAGTGCTGCATACTATTCTGGTTTCCCCGGTACAGGGAGGATGTTAGTAAACTGGAAAGGATTCAACAATGATTTACAAGGATGTTACCAAAAGTGGAGGGTTTGAGTTACACAGAGAGGCTGGATAGGCTGGGACATTTAACCTGGAGCATAGGAGGCTGAGGGGTGACCTTATAAAGGTTTATAAAATCATGAGGGGCATGGATAGCCAAGGTCTTTTCCCTAGGAGAGGTGACTCCAAAACTAGAGGGCATAGGTTTAAGGTGCGAGCGGAAAGATTTAGAAGGGACCTGAGAGGCAACTGTTTCACACAGAGGGTGGCGCATATTTTAAAAAATGTATTCATTTGGTGAGATGTGGGCATTGCTGGCTGGGCCCAGCATTTATTACCCATCCCTAATTGCGCCTTGAGAAGGTGGGGGTGAGCTGCCTTCTTGAGCTGCTGCAGTCCATGTGCTGTGGGTTGACCCACAATGCCCTTAGGGAGGGAATTCCAGGATTCTGATCCAGAGACACTGAAGAATCAGTGATATATTTCCACAGTCAGGATGGTGAGTGGAGGGGAACTTGCAGGGGGTGGTGTTCCCACGTATCTGCTGCCCTTGTCCTTCTAGATGGAGGTGGCCGTGGGTTTGGAATGGACTGTCAGAGGAAGTGATACAGTTACAATGTTTAAAAGACATTTGGACAGGTACGTGGATAGGAAATGTTGAGAGGGATTTGGGCTAAACACAGGCAAATGGGACTGGTTTGATTAAGGAAAAATTGTGATGGGAAAGGATAGACCAGATCTGAAAGCTGAAGTTCTAAATTGGAGGAAGGCCAATTTTGACGGTTTTCTGCAAGTACTTTCAAAAGCTGATTGGGCGCAGCTGTTTGCAGGTAAAGGGACAGCTGGAAAATGGAAAGCCTTCAGAAATGAGAGTCCCAAGACAGTATACAGTATTCCTGTCAGGATGAAAGGAAAGACTGGTAGGTGTAGGGAATGCTGGATAACCAGAGAAAGTGAGGGTTTGGTTAAGAAAAAGAAGGAAACAATGTCAGGTATAGACAGGATAGATCGATTGGATCCTTAGAAAAGTATAAAGAGGGAAATCACGAGGGCAAAAAGGGGACATGAAATAACTTTGGCAAATAGGGTTAAGGAGAATCCAAAGGATTTTTACAAATACATTAAGGGCAAAAGGGTAACTAGGGAGAGAATAGGGCCCCTCAAAGATCAGCAAGGCAGCTTTTATGTGAAGCCGGAGGAGATGGGGGAGATACTAAACGAGTATATTGCATCAGTGTTTATTGTGGAGAAGCACATGGAAGATATAGAATGTGGGAAAATAGATGATGACATCTTGAAAAATGTCCATATTACAGAGGAGGAAGTGCTGGATGTCTTGAAATGCAAAAAAAAGGATAAATCCCCAGGACCTGATCAGATGTACCCTAGAACTCTGTGAGAAGCTAGAAAAGTGATTGCTGGGCCTCTTGCTGAGATATTTGTATCATCGATAGTCACAGGTGAGGTGCCAGAAGACTGGAGGTTGGCTAACCTGATGCCACTGTTTAAGAAGGGTGGTAAGGATAGGCCAGGGAACTATAGACAAGTGAGCCTGATGTCAGTGGTGGGCAAGTTGTTGGAGGGAATCCTGAGGGATAGGATGTACATGTATTTGGAAAGGAAAGGACTGATTAGGGATAGTCAACATGCATGGGAAATCAGGTCTCACAAACTTGGTTGAGTTTTTTGAAGAAATAACTAAGAGGATTGATGAGGATAGAACAGTAGATGTGATCCATATGGACTTCAGATGGGCGTTCGACCAGGTTCCCCATGGGAGACTGGTTAGCAAGGTTAGATCTCATGGAATACAGGGAGAACTAGCCATTTGATACAAAACTGGCTCAAAGGTAGAAGACAGAGGGTGGTGGTAGAGGGTTGTGTTTCAGTCTGGAGGCCTGTGACCAGTGGAGTGCCACAAGGATCAGTGCTAGGTCCACTACTTTTTGTCATTTATATAAATGATTTGGATGTGAGCATAAGAGGTATAGTTAGTAAGTTTGCAGATGACACCAAAATTGGAGATGTAGTGGACAGCGAAGAGGGTTACCTCAGATTACAACGGGATCTTGATCATTTGGGTCAATGGGCTGAGAAGTGGCAGATGGAATTTAATTTAGATAAATGCGAGACACTGCATGACTTATACACTTAATGGTAAAGTCCTAGGGAGTGCTGCTGAACAAAGAGACTTTGGAGTGCAGGTTCATAGCTCCTTGAAAATAGAGTCGAAAGTAGATTGGAAAGTGAAAATGATGTTTGGTATGCTTTCCTTTATTGGTCTTTCTAACGAAAGCAGCCTCACGTCACACAATCTTTCCTCATAAGACTTTCCTTCCATACCAGGGAACATCCTAGTAAATCCTCTGAACCTTTTCCAATGCTTCCACATCCTTCCTATAATGTGGTGACCAGAACTGCACACAATACTCCAAGTGCGGCCGCACCAGAGTTTTGTACAGCTGCAGCATGACCTCGTGGTTCCAAAACTCAATCCCTCTACCAATAAAAGCTAAAACACCATATGCCTTCTTAACAGCCCTATCAACATGGGTGGCAACTTTGAGGGATCTATGTACATGGATACTGAGATCTCTCTGTTCATCTCCACTACCAAGAATCTTACCATTAGCCCAGTACACTGTATTCCTGTTACTCCTTCCAAAGTGAATCACCTCACACTTCTCTGCATTAAATTCCATTTGCCACCTCTCAGCCCAGCTCTGCAGCTTCTCTGTGTCCCTCTGCAACTACAACATCCTTCAGCACTATCCACAACTGTACTGACCTTAGTGTCATCTGGAAATGGACTAACCCACCCTTCTACGCCATCATCCAGGTCGTTTATAAAAATGACAAACAGCAGTGGACCCAAAACAGATTCTTGCGGTCCACCACTGGTAACTGAGCTCCAGGATGAACATTTCCCATCAACCACCATCCTCTGTCTTCTTTCAGCTAGCCAATTTCTGATCCAAACCACTAAATCACCCTCAATCGCATGCCTCTGTATTTTGTGCAATAGCCTACCGTGGGGAACCTTATCAAACACCTTACTGAAATCCATATACACCACATCAATGGCTTTACCCTCATCCACCTGTTTGGTCACCTTCTCAAAGAACTCAATAAGGTTTGTGAGGCACGATCTACCCTTCGCAAAAAGGTGCTGACTGTCCCTAATCAATTTATTCCTATTGAGATGATTATAAATCCTCTCTCTTATAACCTTTTCCAACACTTTACCGACAACTGAAGTAAGGCTCACTGGTCTATAATTTCCAGGGTTGTCTCTACTCCCCTTCTCAAACAGGGGAACCACATTTGCTATGCTCCAGTCTTCTAGAGTTACTCCTGCCCTTTTCTAGTACTAATAGGCTGGGCTGTTTTCCCGGAGTGTCAGAGGCTGAGGGGTGACCTTATAGAGGTTTATAAAATCATGAGGGGCATGGAGAGGATAAATAGACAAGGTCTTTTCCCTGGGGTGTGGGAGTCCAGAACTAGAGGGAATAGGTTTAGGTTGAGAAAGGAAAGATCTAAAAGGGACCTAAGGGGCAACTTTTTCACACAGAGGGTGGTACGTGTATGGAATTAGGTGCCAGAGGAAGTGGTGGAGGCTGGTACAATTACAACATTTAAAAGGCACCTGGATGGGTATATGAATAGGAAGGGTTTGGAGGGATATGGGCCAAGTGCTGGCAAATGGGACTAGATTAGGTTGGGATATCTGGTCGGCATGGACAAGTTGGACCAAAGGGTCTGTTTCCATGCTGTACAGCTCTATGACTCTGTGACAATGGAGGGAGTGGACACTGGCAATTCTGAAAGTTGAGACTTTGATTCTGAAGTGGAGGAGCCGGGGTTGGTCGGGGGTGGACAAAATTAAAAATCACAAAACACCAGGTTACTGTCTATTTCAGCTGCACGACACTGTAACCCTTTGCTATAAATTCTGTGTCTTATGGTCCTGTTCCACAGCTACCTGATGAAGGACCAGCATTCCGAAAGCTAGTGCTTTCAAATAAACCTCTTTGATTCTGGTCACTTGTCGTGAACTTCAGGTTCTCGAAAGTTCTATTAGCACATACCTCCCCAAACCACCAAACAAACAAGATGCTGGCGAGCAAACAGTGAGACACCCATAGCTGCAAGGAAAGAAAGCTGGGTAATCAGGAAACCGATCTCTCACGCCTTGAAAAACACGCTGATCTAATTCTTTTCACAGAAGATGCTTTCATTGAGGGCACACCTGCATCTAATGAGAGGCAGTACCGTGTATTGAAGAGACTGCTTTTAATGAGCAAAATACCTGGAGGTGCTTCATTGTTGGAAAATATCCAATGGGAATGTTGCCAAGGATTTACTGCCAAGCCACAGACTCAGTGAGCGCTTGCTGGGAAAGGAGAACCTTTCTCAAGTTGGTGGGAGAACAACAGAGGGGAATAGTTTTACTAAAGAGTGTTCCAGAGAGTAGGGCTGAAGGTCAGTGAAAAGAAAGAGCTTGCATTGATCAGGACAAGAAGGAACACCACTCCAAAAGCTAGTGCTTCTAATTAAACCTGTTGGATTATAACCTGGTGTTGTGTGATTTTAAACTTTGTCCACCCCAGTCCAACACCGGCATCTCCAAATCATGTTGATCAGGCTTTTCATTAAAGCAGGTATGTTCCTCAGGTCATGAAATGCGTTTCCATGGGTCTAACGGAAAGAATGTGAAAGATCATCTCTGTGCAGCGAGCACCCCACAAACACTGGCCCTCAGTCTTTCAATAAAACAAAGAACTGCAGATACTGAAGGCCTGAAACAAAGACAGAAATGGCTGGAGAAACTCAGCAGGTCTGGCAGCATCTGTGGAGAGAGAAACAGAGTGAACGTTTCGAACCCAGTGACCCTTAGAAATGATTGCAGCTCGGGAAAGTTGGTCTACGGGCTGGCGATGGGGGTGGGGGAGGAATAAGTGGGTGGGGAGAGATGGAGCCCTGACAGATAGACAGAGGACTGGGAAGGAGAAAAGCTGAAAATGGGGATCAGAAGGGGGTGAAAATGGATTGGTTCAGCTGAAATGAAGCTCATGTCATGACAGAAACTGCTGTTGAAAGCAAGGATACTGAGCCCTGTAGTTCAAGGTTCAGCATTCTTAGCAGCTTTGACAGGGAGAGGTATGGACAGGTTGTTTCCCTTTGTGGGAGAGTCTACAGCCAGAGGGATACCCTCTCAGAATAAGGGATCGCACAGAGATAAAGTCATAGAATCCCTACAGTGTGCAAACAGGCCCTTCATCCCAACAAGTACACACCGACCCTTCAAAGAGTATCCCACCCAAACCTAAACCCCTCCCCAAATGCTCTACATTGACCCCATCTACCATCCCCTAAGAATAAGAAACAGGAAGTGACTTCACCACAGAAAATAACATCACCCCAGGAACTGACATCACCAACCCAAAGATATAAATAGAAAGCAGGAATTTTCAGCATTGCTTCGCCTGAGGCCCACTGAAGATGTTACCTAGTTGAGTAACGAAATGTCTGGAAATGAACCTTGCAGCTCAGTGAGCAAACCTACATCCAAAACCTCAACCTGAGCTACAAACCTTCTCAAAACTCGCTATTGACCCCTAACTAATGAACCTAACCTACACAAACCTGAACACTATGGGGCAATTTAGCATGGCCAATTCACCCTAACCTACACAGCTTTGGACTGTGGGAGGAAACCAGAGCACCTGGAGGAAACCCATGCAGACATGGGGAGAATGTGCGAACTCCACACAGTCACCCGAGGCTGGAATCAAACCTGAGTCCCTGGCGCTGTGAATCCCTACCGTGTGAAATCAGGCCATTTGGCCCATTGAGTCTCCACCAACCCTTTGGAACTGCATCCCATCCAAACCTAACCCATACATAGAGTCATAGAGATGTACAGCATGGAAACAGACTCTTTGGTCCAATTATCCATGCTGACCAGATATCCCAACCCAATCTATGGGCCAATTTAGGGTGCAATGAGGGGAGTGAATCTGTAAAAGTCTTTACTGCAGAAGGCTGAAGCTCCCAGATATGAAAGGAAACAACTTTGTTTTGTATAGCAGTTAAAAGTTCATTTGTCAGGCGGCTGTTTTAACAGCAGTTGGCTGAGATGGATGGATTTTTAATCAGCAAGGGAATCAAGGGTTATGGGGAAAAGAAAGTGGGTTTGAGGATTATCAGATCAGCCATGATTTTATTGAGTGGCAGGGCTGCCTCGATGGGCCAAATGGCCTTGCTTCCACTCCTTCATCTTATGGTCTTGAACATCAACTGGCATTGCCCACCCCTGCTGGTTTAATCTCATCACCAAACTGTCAAATATCTTTTCATTCCACCCACCCTGTTCTAAATTGTTACTAATGTGCAAAACGAGCAATAAGAGAAAATAAACCTCATGATTTGTGGCATGATCGCTCAGTGGTCAGCACTGTTGCCTCATAGCGTTAGGGACCCAGGTTTGATTCCAGCCTCGGGTGACTGTCTGTGTGGAGTTTGTCCGTTCTCCCTATGTCTGCGTGGGTTTCCTTCCTTACTCCAAAGATGTGCAGGTTAAGGTGGATTGGCCATGCTAAATTGGCCCATATTGTTCAGGGATGTGCAAATCTTAGCAGGACTTATATACTTAATGGTAAGGTCCTCAGGAGTGTTGCTGAACAAAGAGACCTTGGAGTTGAGGTTCATAGCTTCTTGAAAGTGGAGTCGCAGGTAGATAGGATAGTGAAGAAGGCGTTTGGTATGCTTTCCTTAAATGGTCAGAGTATTGAGTACAGGAGTTGGGAGGTCATGTTGCGGCTGTACAGGACATTGGTTAGGCCACTGTTGGAATATTGTGTGCAATTCTGGTCTCCTTCCTATCGGAAAGATGCTGTGAAACTTGAAAGGGTTCAGAAAAGATTTACAAGGATGTTGCCAGGGTCAGAGGATTTGAGCTATAGGGAGAGGTTGAATAGCTATAAAAGTGGCTATAAAAGAGACCTAAGGGGCAACTTTTTCACACAGAGGGTGGTGCGTGTATGGAATGAGCTGCCAGAGGAAATGGTGGAGGCATCTAGATGGGTATATGAATAGGAAGGGTTTGGAGGGATATGGGCCGGATGCTGGTAGGTGGGACTAGATTGGGTTGGAATATCTGGTCGGCATGGATGGGTTGGACCGAAGGGTCTGTTTCCATGCTGTACATCTCTATGACTCTATGTATGGGTTAGGTTTGGATGGGATGCTGTTCCAAGGGGTTGGCGGAGACTCAATGGGCCAAATGGCCTGATTTCACACGATAGAGATTTTATAATTTTGTTTTCTAACTCCCCAGCTGTGATCATTCTCCCCAGGATTTGCTCAGCAAAAAGCTTCTGGAGATTAATCTCCAGTTCCTGGGGTTTGGGGAATGGTGGAGACCGAAGGGACTGGAAGTTTAAAAATTGGGGTATATTTTTCATTGAGAGGAGCAAGTTTTAAAAAGGACATTGGGGGCAACGTTCTTACAGAGAGAGTGGTTCTTGTGTAGAATAAACTTCCAGAGGAAGTGGTGGATGTGGGTACAATTACATTTAAAAGACATTTGGATAATGACATGGATAGGAAAGGTTTGGAGGGATATGGACCAGGAGCAGACAGGTGGGACAAGTTTAGTTTGGGATTATGGTCGGTATGGACTGGTTGGACCAAAGGGTCAGTTTCCATGCTGTATGACTCTGACTAAACCCTGAAGTGAGGCCGCTGATCTGTCATTGTTCCTTCGCTATGGTTTCACTCCGTGATTGTGACACCAGGGAGTTCTATCATCAACTGCTCCCTGTGTTTATTCGTGCTGGAACATTCTTTCACCAGCATATCTCATTTATATTTATCATCTTTGAGCTGTTTTGGGAGTTGCTGAATGATCGGTACAGAGTTATACTCACCTTCTATTCTGTTTTGAGCTGGATTGAGTGGATTGTTTTTACAATAACTCACACATCCAACCCTGTGGGTTTGTATAGATGAGATTTTCATTGTATTCCAATTGCTGTCCACACCCATGGAGAAGTAGCTTCATTTGAATTCTTTTTATTTCACCAAGAGTTTAATTTATTTATTTATGTCGGAACATTACCAAGTTATGTTTGAGGAGGCATTAATGGCTCTGCCTTCAGTTGCCCCAGCCTTCAGGCCTGGAATTCACTCCTGAAGTGATAATCTAAAACTATAGGCTGTCATATAGAACGGAAATCGTGAAGGATTCTTCATTTGGATGGCCTCCGTCGTAATCCCAGCGGGCTGGGCCACTTGATATATTCAAGGCCACGACAGACAGCTAGACTCTTGAGCTGTGGGGGAGTGGAGGGGTCAGGTAGGAAAACAGAGTTATACAGTCATAGAGTTATACAGCTCGGAAACAGACCCTTCGATCTAACTTGTCCACACTGACCAGACATTCTAAACTGATTTGGGCCCATTTGCCAGCGTTTGGCCCATATCCCTCTAAAACCCTTTCTATTCATATACCCATCTAGATACCTTTTAAATATTGTAATTGTACCAGCCTCCACCACTTCCTCGGGCAGCTCATTCCATACACGGACCACCCTCTGCGTGAAAAAGTTCCCCCTGGTCTCTTTTAAACCTTTCCCCTCTCAAATTAAACCTACGCCCTCCAGGTCAAAATCAGATTATCCATGATCCACAAATTGAAGCAGTGATTGCCTAATGGTATTATCACTGGACAGTGACCCTGGTAATGTTCTGATTGCCTGAATTCAATAAAAATCTGGAATGATGAGTCGAATGACCACCATGAATCAACTGTTGGGGGTGAAACCCTTCTGGGTCACTATAGATTCCCTACAATGTGGAAACAGGCCCTTCAGCCCAACAGGTCCACACCAACCCTCCGAAGAGTAATCCATCCAGACCCATTCCTCTACCCTATTGTCCTATATTTACCCTCAACTAATGCACCTAACCTACACATCCCTAAACACTGTGGGCAATTAAGTATGGCCAATTTACCTAACCTCCACATAGAGTCATAGAGATGTACAGCATGGAAACAGATCCTTCGGTCCAACCCGTCCATGTCGACCAGATATCCCAACCCAATCTAGTCCCACCTGCCAGCACCCGGCCCATATCCCTCCAAACCCTTCCTATCCATATACCCATCCAAATGCCTCTTAAATGTTGCAATTGTAACAGCCTCCACCACTTCCTCTGGCAGCTCATTCCATACACGTACCACTCTCTGTGTGAAAAAGTTGCTCCTTAGGTCTTGTTTATATCTTTCCCCTCTCACCCTAAACATATGCCCTCTAGTTCTAGACTCCCCGACCCCAGGGAAAAGACTTTGCCTATTTACCCTATCCATGCCCCTCATAATTTTGTAAACCTCTATAATGTCACCCCTCAGCCTCCAACGCTCCAGGGAAATCAGCCTCAGCCTGTTAAGCCTCTCCCTATAGCTCACACCCTCCAACCTTGGCCACATCCTTGTAAATCTTTTTGAACCCTTTCAAGTTTCACAACATCTTTCCGATAGGAAAGAGACCATCTTTGGAAACCAGAGCAGACATGAGGAGAACGTGCAAACTCCACACAGACAGGTGCCCGAGGCTGGAATCGAACCCAGGTCCCTGGCACTGTGAGACAGCAGTGCTAACCACTGAGTTGCCCATAATGTCCGATAGGGAAGGAAATCTGCCATCCTTACCTGGTCTGGCCTACATGTAACTGCAGACCCACTGCAAAGTGGTTAACGCTTAATTGCTCTTTGAAGTGGGCAATGAACACTGATCTAGCCAGTGATGCCCTCATCCTGTGAATGAAATTTTAAAAATCTCCTACAGTGGGCTCAATGGGCTGAATGGCCTAATCCTGTCTCATAATAACCTCTCCTCTGGTTTAAGACACTCCTTCAAACTGCTCGCAAACTTTTAGTCAAATTGTGCATAAAATAATCAACCCCACCTCTCGTGAGGGATCTCGGGAGTGTTTTACTACATTGAAGGTGCCATAAAAATGCAGGTGGTTGTTGCTGTGAGGCAGCAGGGAGGCAGAAGTGGTGACAGATAAGTCACATTGGAGACTTGCCAGACGATTAAAATTAACAGCTGACCTCCGATGCTGAAGGGGGGAACTTTACATTAAACTAGTGTTGAGTAATGGTGGCGAATAATAGTGAGGTTGAGCTGTTTACCATCTCACCCACTGATCACAGCCCCTGGAGGGAAGCCAGTTTTTGTCAATATTGGGAGTGTCAGTAATGCAATCTTTTCCCACTCAGCATTGTTTGTGTGATTGCCGACATAGATTTATAATCTCGCTGTGAGATTTACTTTCCTGCATTTTCTTTTCACTCTGTATTGAAGAGACTGAGGTCATTTGAGAGACTTGATCGAGATCCTAATATTCCAAAGAAGGTTTGAGGGGAGAGAGAGAGATTGTTTCCACACGTGCATAAAACATAAACCAGTCATGATAAATAATAACTCCCGTCGAGAATCCCATTCACGGAATGAGGGCTGGGCCAGTATTAATTACTCATCCCTAATTACCCAGAGGGCAGTTGAGAGTCAACCACATTGCTGTGGGTCTGCAGTCACATCTGGTTGAGAGTGTGGTGCTGGAAAAGCACAGCAGGTCAGGCAGCATCCGAGGGTCAGGAGAATCGATGTTTTGGGCAAAAGCCCTTCATCAGGAATGAGGCTTGTGAGCCGAAGGTTGAGAGATAAATGGGAGG
>NC_057750.1:4838489-4881016 GCF_004010195.1 Chiloscyllium plagiosum | reverse complement strand
AGTAAATGATGTGTGTGGAGGTGCAGGTGAATTTCTGACGGATATTGGAAGGATCCTTGGGGCCTTGGAGGGAAGTGAGGGGGGAGGTGTGGGCGCAAGTTTTGCATTTCTTGCGGATGCAGGGTCAGGTGCCGGGAGTGGAGGTTGGGTAGGTGTGGGGTGTGGATCTGACGAGGGAGTCGTGGAAGGAATGATCTTTCCAGAATGCTGATAGGGATGGGGAGGGAAATATATCCCTGGTGATGGGGTCTGATTGTGGATGATCAGCCACGATCATAATGAATGGTGATGCTGGCTTGAAGGGCCAAATGGCCTTCTCCTGCACCTATTGTCTATTGTCTAGCGTGACCCAGATGGATTTATCCCTGACAATTGATCCATGGTTATTTGTTTGACACGTAATTTCATAATTCGATTGAATTCAAATTCTGCCATGACGGCATTCAAATATGAGTTCCCTAGAACATTATCTGGATAAACAGTCCAGGAATAATACCACTAGGCCATCACCTCCCCATAAATTTACTTACTTATCTCGAGAGTGGGAACAATGTAGAACTGACTAGCACAGGGAGTGGTTTAGGGAAATGGAAATGGATAGAAAGGGTACAGAAAATATATACAAGGATGTTGATGGGATTGAACTATAGGGAGAGGCTGAATAGTCTGGGGCTATTTTCCCTGGATTTTCGGCGGCTAAGGGGTGGCCTTCCAGAGGTTTATAAAATCATGTGGGGTATGGATAGGGTAAATAGCCAAGGTGTTTTCCCTGGATTGGGGGAGTCCAGAACTTGAGGGCATAGGTTTAAAGTGAGAGGAGAAAGATTTAAAAGGGACTTGAGGGGCAATTTTTCAAGCAGTGGGTGGTGCGTGAATGGAATGAGCCGCCAGAGGAAGTGGTGGAGGCTGGTACAATTACAACATTTAAAAGGCATCTGGATGGGTATATGAATAGGAAGGGTTTGGAGGGATATGGGCCAAATGGGACTAGATTGATGTTGAATATCTGGTCGGAGTGGACACGTTAGACCAAAGTACAGGTCGTGGGTGGCCGTGAGTGGAGTTTGTATATTCTCAGCATGGACGGGTTGGACCAAAGGGTCTGTTTCCACGCTGTATGACTCGGTGATACAGTAAGGGGAAACTGGATAGTCAGCACAAGGAAGGAATAGAAGGAGATGGGGAAATCAAGAGGGCTGGGAGTAGGATCTTATGAAGTTTACACACCAGAAGGAGGCTACTCAGTCCATCGTGTCTGTACTGACCCTCTGAATAAGCAATTCACTTAGTTCCACTCTCCTGCCTTCCTGCTGTAACCCTGTACATCAAATGCCCTCTTTGAAATCCCCAAGTCAGCCAGGCTCCACCACAGTTACAGGCATCTCAGACATGGGTGATTCAATGCGAGAAAAGATTTGAATTTCTTTTGAATTCTTTGAATTACAACTCCGCCCTCTCACTCTCAATCCTTTTACCGACAGGGATAGTTTCTCCCTATCCCTAGTCAGCACTGCTGCCTCCCAGCGTCAGGGACCCGGGTTCGATTCCAGCCTCGGGTGACTGTCTGTGTTTGAGTTTGCACATTCTCGCCGTGTCTGTGTGGGTTTCCTCCAGGAGCTCCAGTTTCCTCCCACAGTCCAAAGAGATATCCCAATCCAATCTAGTCCCACCTGCCAGCACCTGGCCCACATCCCTCCAAACCCTTCCTATTCATATACCCATCCAGATGCCTTTTAAATGTTGCAATTGTACCAGCCTCCACCACTTCCTCTGGCAGCTCATTTCACACACGCACCACCCTCTGCGTGATGAGATGTTAAGCATATCGGCCTTGTACCTGCCTGTTTGGGGCAAGCGGAAAAGATCCTATGGACCTCTCCCTGCTTTGAGCCAACATTAATCATTTTGACCAACATTGTCAAAATCAGATGATCTGGTCAGGATCATCCTGTATTTTCTGGAGTCTTGCTATGTAACAAGATTGGCATGGACCAATTTGGGCCAAAGGGCCTGTCTCTGTAACAATTGCCTGCTGCATTTGATCTATGACAATGGTGACTTGAAATGTCTGTTAGTCCTAAAAGGCACTATAAAAATGCAAGTCATAGAGACGTACAGCATGGAAACAGATCCTTCGGTCGAACCCGTCCATGCTGACCAGATATCCCAACCCAATCTAGTCCCACCTGGCAGCACCCGGCCCTTATCCCTCCAAACCCTTCCTATTCATATACCCATCCAGATGCCTTTTAAATGTTGTAATTGTACCAGCCTCCATCACTTCCTCTGGCAGCTCATTCCATACCCGTACCACTCTCTGCGTGAAAAAGTTGTCCCTTAGGTCTCTTTTATATCTTTCCCCTCTCACCCTAAACCTATGCCCTCTAGTTCTGGACTCCCTGACTCCAGGGAAGAGATTTTGTCTATTCACCTTATCAATATCCTTCATGATTGTATAAACCTCTATAAGGTCACCCCTCAGCCTCCGATGCTCCAGGGAAAACAGCCCTAGACTATTCAGCCTCTCCATATAGCTCAAATCCTCCAACCCTCGAAACATTCTTGTAAATCTTTTCTGAACCCTTTCAAGTTTCGCAACATCCTTTCAATAGGAAGGAGACCAGAATTGCACGCAATATTCCAACAGTTGCCTAACCAATGCCCTGTACAGCCGCAAGATGTACTCCTGTACTCCCAACTCCTGTACTCAATACTCTGACCAATAAAGGAAAGCATTCTTCACTATCCTATCTACCTGCGACTCCACTTTCAAGGAACTATGAACCTGCACTCCAAGGGTTCCTTCCTTCAGTTGTCTGTTATTTCCTAACCATTTTAACTATGGGCATCAGTCACTTCAGATGCCTCCAGTCTCGCAAATACTCATTGGGTGACTGTTTCCCACTTTGGGAAGTTAGAATCATAGAGATGTACAGCACAGAAACAGACCATTCGGTCCAACCTGTCCATGCTGACCAGATATCCCAACCCAATCTAGTCCCACCTGCCAGCACCCGGCCCATATCCCAGCAGGTTTACCCTGGGTCGTTCCTCAGGGGATGATTTGATCCAAACAATTCCCGTGAGTCCTATATTCCTCACAGACCCTGAGCGATGGCACAACTTTGCAGAATTTACAGCATCGGTTCCCTCCAACATCTCTGGATGCTTTATAGAGTGACAGAAATAAATGATGGATCACAATGTCAAAGAGAGCTTTTGATATTTACCCCAAATAAATTGGATACAGACAAAAACCAAACTCAATATTTCCTTAAAATCAAGTAAAATCGGAGGGTAGGAAGTAATTGCACCAGAA
The DNA here is from genome assembly GCF_004010195.1 of Chiloscyllium plagiosum. Taxonomy (NCBI): domain Eukaryota; kingdom Metazoa; phylum Chordata; class Chondrichthyes; order Orectolobiformes; family Hemiscylliidae; genus Chiloscyllium; species Chiloscyllium plagiosum. The sequence goes on along the minus strand of NC_057750.1, from coordinate 4,877,697 downwards.
TATCGAGTAAAATTCACTTTCTGTTTCAATGTCCTGTTTTCTATTTCCATTAGAATTTATATTGAGGTTGACTGTGTAAAGTATTTGTGTATTATGTCAAAATTACAGCATTGAGTCAGGCCCAACTTCTCTGAGCTGCTCCATTGTGAAGATAGAATAGAATCCCTACAGCATGGAAGCAGGCCATTCAGCCCATCAGGTCCACACTGACCCTCCAGGGAGTATCCCACCCTGTCACTGTAACCCTGCGTTTCCCCATGGCTAACGCACTTAACCTGCAGATCCCTGGACACTATGGGCGTGGCTAAGATACCTAGCATGCCCATTCGTGAACACAATAGGGCAGTTCAGTGTAGCCAATCCACCCTGACCTGCACATAGAGTCATAGAAATGTACAGCATGGAAACAGGCCCTTCGGTCCAACCTGACCAGGAAGAGTTTGAACAGGCTGGGGCTGTTTTCCCTGGAGAGTTGGAGGCTGAGGGGTGACCTTATCGAGGTTTACAAAATTATAAGGGGCAAGGATAGGATAAATAGACAAAGTCTTTTCACTGGGGTCAGGGAGTCCAGAACTAGAGGGCATAGGTTTAGGGTGAGAGGGGAAAGATATAAAAGAGACCTAAGGGGCAACTTTTTTATGCAGAGGATGGTACGTGTGTGGAATGAGCTGCCAGAGGATGTGATGTTTCCGTGCTGTACATCTCTATGACCTCCACCAATGCAGCACTCACAGCCTTAGAGCCAGCTCTCATCGAGCAGGAGAATCCATATTTCGGGCATTAAGCCCTTCATCAGGAACGAGGCCTGTAGGCCAGGGGCACTTATCTCTCAGCCTCCGGCCCACAAGCCTCATTCCTGATTAGAATGGATTCCCTACAGCATGGAAACAGGCCCTTTGGCCCAACAAGTCCACACCAACCCTCTGGAGAGTGATCCACCCAGACCCATTCCCCTATCCTATATTCGCCTCTGACACTATGGGCAATTTAGGCCACCTAATCTGCACATTTTTGGATTGTGGGACGAAACCCAAATAAACACGGGGAGAACATGCAAACTCCACACGGACAGTCACCTGAGACTGGAATCGAACCTGGGTCCTTGGTGCTGTGAGGCAGCACTGCTAACCACTGAGCCACTGTGCTGCCTAATGAAGGGCTTATGCCTAAAATGTTGACCCTTCTGCTCCTCAGATGCTGCCTGACCTATGTGCTTTTCCAGCGCCAGCCTCTGCAGTCCTCACTAGCCTGCTCTCATAGCCTGGAGTGAGATTTGAATGCAGAATTTTACAAATCAGAGATGAGAGTGCTCCCGACTGAGTTACAGCTGACACTTGGACAACACAAACTAAACATTCCCCCATCTTCCAAAGTCTTTGGTGTCTTTAATATCTGTAACAATCTCTTTCTTGAATATACTCAACGTCTTGTCCTTCCTGTGGTTGGGAATGCCACAGGTTGACCACCCTCTGAGTGAAGAAATCTTTCCTTATTTCAGTCCTAAATGATCAATCCCGTATCTTAAGATTGGGTCCCTGTAGACTCCCCCAACCAGGGGAAACCTCCCTGCATCTAGTCTGTCCAGTCCTCCTCTTTCCTATTTAGGGTGTAATGTCCAGGGTAAAATGGCCTTTTCCAAATCACAGCTAGCCAGGCAACATCAGGAGATGGAGAAGTCGACATTTTGGGTGTAACCCTTCACAAATGGCTTGCTGTGTTCTTCCAGCCTCCTGACCGTCCAGTTTGGATTCCAGCATCTGTAGTTTTATTGTCTCTTTACCAAATCACAGCTGGGATTACAGTATTCAAACAGGTTTTCCAAAAGGTTGGTTTCAGCTAGCCGTGGAGAATGCAAGAGAGCAGGTTAGTCAGCTATACATGAGAAAACTAGCACCTTTGTTACTGTAATCTTTGCAATCTACTCTTTCATGAGTCAGGCACAGGTGAGCTGGAGGTGGTATTGCGACACAGAGGCAAATGGCCAAACCAAACCAGCCTTTCTACTTCTGTATGCACAACACGGTAAAATTAAAACCTCAACGACCCTCAAAATTGACCCCCATGGTCCAGGAACTCAACTTTTTGAATAAATTGTGAAACTCAACACTGGCTTGTCGCTTAACAAAAGCGTTAGTAATTTTTTAACAATACAGTAACTTCGGCAGAACAAAGCTAGACAACAAAGTAATCTTGTTTATATAGAATCCCTACAGTGTGGAAGCAGGCCTTTGGCCCATCTAGTTTACACTGAACCTCCAAAGAGCATCCCACCCAGAGCCAGATGCCAAGCCTATCTCTGTAATCGTACATTTCCCATGGCTAACCCACCTAATCTGCACATCCCTGAACACTATGGGCAATTTAGCATTGCCAATCCACCCTAACCTGCACATCTTTGGACTGTCTATGCTAACCTAAAACCTTTTTTCAACCCCGTTCACATAAAAGACAGACCAACACATTTAAAGGATAATTAAAACTGACAACTTAACGGTTTTTTATGATGCATAAGTATTGGTAATGGTTTCTTGGTTGATTTTTTTTTTGGTTGATCAGGGTCACTTTTACAGTTCACTCAGGTAAAACCACTAATATTTGTCACTCAATTTTCTATTCTTATTCTCTGAGCTTCCAAGAGTTGCTGATGGCAGGGAGCTTTTAAATCTTCCTGCTAGAGCATCATTAGCCAGATACTCTTCTTTTTCTCCATAGAAAACCTAGTTTAAAGTCTGAACATTCCATGAAGATTGATGATCTCTTCCATGACATTTCAGTTATCATTCAAAATCTGCCATCTGCTTGAACAGAAGGATCCTTCCAGACCTGCTGGAACCCATTCCCAAATACTGACCTTGTTAATAACTTTACACTTCTGCTGTTTAAACGTAAGGCTGTTTCCTGGTGATGAAGCATCTGCAGAATCTTTTGATCAGGAGCCAGCCTGCAATTAACTTCCCAGGTCTGGCCTCATAAATCAAGTTTGGTTGATCTGTTTTGCTTTGAACACAAACTGTTAGCCCCAGTCCAAAAGTCATCTTTAGCTCCCCACCCCAAGCTCCAAACCAACATCGATAAACAAACAGAGTAAACTTCATGAGAAGTCGGCAGGGGTTTTCACAGTTTTCATTCAGCCCTTTCAGCCTGTTCTGTTAATTCGAGATCTCATCTGTGACCTGACTTAATTTATCTGCCTTAACCTCATTTATCAGAGTACCTTAATTTTAAAGTAAAGAACTGTCGGTGTTAGAGGTCTGAAATAGAAGCAGAAAGTTCTGGAGAAACTCAGTAGGTCTGGCAGCATCTGTGGGGAGATCCACCTGAGTTCTAAAGAGCCGTATCGGACTCTATTTTTTTTTATTAGATTAGATTACATTACACCGACACGCTGAAGTGCAACCCACCCATACTCCTACATTTACCCCTTACCTAACACTACGGGCAATTTAGTATGGCCAATTCACCTGACATGCACATCTCTGAACGGTGGGAGGAAATCGGAGCACCCGAAGGAAACCCACGCAGACACGGGGAGAACGTGCAAACTCCACACAGTCAGTCGCCTGAGGTGGGAATTGAACCCGGGTCTCAGGCGCTGTGATGCAGCAGTGCTAACCACTGTGCCACCTACAAATTTAACCACTGGTGCTTGCCAAACTTATATTCTTTTAAGCCACGTTTGTTTTTAACCTCATAATACCTGCTTGGAAAACAACCAATGTGATTCTTTATTCAATAAGATAGGAAGACAGAAAGCTGGAAGCTACAGGCCATTTAATAGCTGCCATACAGAAAATCTTAGAAGGTATTAGTAAAGATATTTGGTCTGCATGGACGGGTTGGACTGAAGGGTCTGTTTCTGTGCTATACATGTTTATGACTCTATGTCTCTATATCTCTATATTATAACAGGGCACTTAGATAGGTTAAGAGTAATTAGGCAGAACCAACATGGTGTGGTGAAAAGGAAATCATCCTTGTTCAATCTGTGGGGACTTCTTTGATGAGGTAACACATGCTGTTGATAATGGGGGATTGGTGAATGCACTGTAGATTTCCAGAGGGCATTTAATAGGGGGACACAACAATGGCATTTCCAGAAGATAAAAACTCACACAGTCATAGAATCATACAGCATGAAAACAGATTCTTCAATCCAACAAATCCACACTGAACATAATCCCAAACTGAACTAGTCCCATCTGTCTGATCCTGGCCCATATCCCTCCAAACCTTATTGATTCCTGAATCTATTCATATGTCTTTTAAACATTGTATTTGCACCTGCATCCACCACTTTCTCGGGAAATTTATTCCACACGTGAACCACCCTTTGTGCCCCATGCCTTTTTAAAATCTCTGTCCTCTCCCCTTAAAAATGTGCCTCCTGGTCTTGAAAGCCTCCATCCTAGGGAAAAGACAACTGCCACTAACTCTATCTAGACCCTTCATTATCTTATAAACCTCTACAAGGTTACCTCTCAACCTTCTACACTCCAGTAAAAAAAAAGTCTCAGCCTTTCTTTATAACTCAAACCTTTCATACCTGGCAACAACCTGGTAAATCTCTTCTGAACCCTCTCCAGCTTTAATAATATCCTTTGCATTTCTTCACCAAAGAGTGGTGAGCCATGGAATTCATTACCATGGGATGTAAATTGATGCCAAAACATTGAATGCATTCAAGTGGTTAGATGTAGCACGTGGGGGCAAATGGGATCAAAGGTTATGGGGAGAAAGCAGGATTAGGCTGTGAGTTTGGACCATTAGCCATGATTATGATGTATGGAGGAGCAGACTTGAAGGGCTGAATGGCCTCATCCTGCTCCTATCTTCTATGTTTCTATAACAGGGCGACCAAAACTGGACAGTATTCCTGTTGGGAATCCAGGGATCAATGTGGTCAACCTGCAACACACTCCCTCCAAAGCTAATATATGCTTCTCAAAATATGGGGCCCAACTCAGTCACTGAAGCGTAATCTCCTCAAGGTTAAAAATCACACAACACCAGGTTATAGTCCAACAGGTTTATGTGGAAGCACTAGCTTTAGGAGCGCAGCTCCTTCATCAGGTCAACCTTCTCAAGGCTTAGCTCAACCATGACTTCAAGAGGATTTGGGAAGCAAATTAGGCCACCAATTCTGACAAATGTAAGGATTGCCATTGTTCTGCTTCTATTTTCAAGGGGCAGCAGCAATGATCGCCATCTCGCTGATTGTTTACTTAATCCTCTACTTCATTATCCGGTATGTTATTGACCTGTTGAAATATGCCAGCCAACCCATACCAAGAGAGAACCTCAGGCTGTACTCTAGGTAGGAACCTTGCTCTTCGGCCTCATGCGCTACCCGGAAGGCCTTCGGGAGCGGGTGGGGTGTGGACCGGAAACGTCGCGAGAGGGGACATAATTTCACCGCGGGACGAGAGCGGAGCGAAGCGAAGCGGAGTGGGTGGGGGCGTACCGAGTAAACGAAAACCGCTATCCAACAGTTTAAAGTTAATAAAAGCCGCGATCCTGGATGTTTCTTTAAAGCGCCCGAAGCGAATTAACCCGCGGGGCGGTAGTTCGAGGAAACAAGATGGCGCCGCCTCGGGGAGCAGACGAATGACGCATAATGATTGACAGGACCCGGAACCAATCGGATCCACGCCTGTGCGAGCAGACAGACCAATCACAGCAAGGGATAGGCGGGGCGTCCTGTGTGTACTGCTTCCCTTAAGCATTAAAAGGATCACATTGGAATGAATTAAAGTCGGCCGAAGTTTTTTTAATGAGCTGTACAGAGTCAATGGGGAAAAAGGCCCCTTCTGCACCAGAGGTCTGGAACATTTATCTTTGAATTCGTGGACAAGAAACATCTAAACCTGTTATGGGTGCAGGATCTCCTGTGGTGCAGTGGTAGTGTCCCTACCTCTGAGCTAGGAGACTCAAGTCCACAGGTAGGAGTTATTAGAAACTACTGTATGGGAGGGATGTGACATCACTTGGAGACTGAGGGAAAGTCAGAGTCAGTAAAATGTGGAGCTGGAAAAAGCACTGGGGCTCAGGCAGCATCAGAAGAACAGGAGGAGTCGATGTTTCGGGCAGGACCCTTCATCAGGACTGGGGCTACAGTCTGCATGGAGTTTGCACCTTCTCCCCATGTCTGCGTGGGCTTCCTCTGAGCGCTCCAGTTTCCTCCCACAGTCCAAAGATGTGCACGGTTACAGGGATAGGGTGCAGGGGTGAGTCTGGGTGGGATGCTCTTCAGAGGGTCATTGTGGACTTGTTGGGCTGAATGGCCTGCTCCACACTATTGGAATTCTCTGATGCAGATGCCACTGATGCTGCCAGGAACTGCACCGGCCCAAAGTTCACTCCACTTCAGGCCTACCTCGCCGATGAAGCCGCTGTCGATGGGTCCCGTACTGGGCCCAAACACCCCTCCGCCACTGTGTCCATGAGCATGCATTGGACAGGAACCCAAACTTTCCTCTGTCACAACCGTCATGAGTCGGTGGTAGGACTGTCTCGGTGATACAGAGATTGCCAAGATGCCCAGCCCTCGAGTTCACACTGGGCTTACCTGCTGCTGCAACAGAGCTCTTCAATGAGAGGAAAATAAAGTAAAAGAGGTAAAATTAACAAGAAAAAGGAGAGGAAAAATAGAAAAGAAACAAGTGGAAAGAGTGGTCAAGACCTAGGTTCAGGAACTACGTCACTGCCATTTACCAGAAACAGGGTTTTACCAGAAGTAGGATCACTTGGACTCTGTATGTTAACTCTGTTTCTCTCTACACCAATGCTGCCAGATCTGCTAGATTTCTCTAGCAATTCTGTATTGTTTCAGATCTCAGTACTCGCAAATGGGTGTGGCCTACGATGGATTATTTCAGTTAAGAAGAGATTCAATTGATTGGAACAGTGGAGATTGAGAGGAGACATGATTAATGTGTCGAATTATGAAAGGGTAGTCAGGAGGAACTTTGGTGGAGAGATCAATGACCCGGGAGCATTGACTTAAGGGAAGGGGCAGAAGATTGAGAGGAGATCTGAGGAAAAACTAATTTCACCAAGAGGGTGGTGGTATCTTGAACACACTGTCTGTAAGGGGAGGGTTAGAGGCAGAACAGTGAGGTGATTTTATTTTTGATAGGTGCAGACTTGATGGGCTGAGCCTTTTTCTGTTCTGTAAACCTTTATTGGTCTCTGGAGATGGGGAGAAACTGTGCCTATTTGCAGAAGGATTGAGAACAAGAGGGGGCACAGATTTAAAGTATTTGGCAAAAGAAAGGAATATTAGAAAATGCTTTTCTAGGCATCATATGGTGAGGTTCTGGAATGCACTGGCTGCGCGGGTGGTGGAGGCAGATTCCACTGAGGTAATCCAAAGGGATCTAGACTGTTATTGGAAATGGTAGAAAGTGCAGGCTTGTGGGGAGAAGACCAGATTTGATAGGCTGAATGACTTCCTTTTGAACTGTAATCATTGTGGTTTGAAATTCGACCCAAGCCAATGCACACTATAGCAATTATCCAATGGTTGATCAAGGCGAGAGATTTTAGATCTCTCTGCAGAGGGAAAGAAGTTTGGAATTATATAAATCCCAGAGTTTTGGGCATGGCCATCAACTATACAGCCAATTAAAGAGGGAGAAATGCTGCAAGCTACACTAAATATCTGAAATCCTCTTTCTGTGGATACTAGCGGATCATTAAAGACCAATCAAGATCCCCAACACATTCACCTCACAAGTGGACGTAAAAGATTGAATCGCATTGCAAAGAAGGAGTGGAGTTACCGCGTTATCACGGGTAATTTATGCCTCACTACGATAAAAACCACCTCCGAATCCCCACAGTGTGGAAGCAGGGCATTAAACCCATTGGGTCTACATTGACCCTCCAAATGGCATACCATCCAGATCCAACTCCCTATTATATAATCCTTAACTTACCACAGCCAATCTACCCTAACCTGCACAACTATGGACTGTGGGAAAAATCAGAGCACCCAAAGGAAACCTACGCAGACACATGGAGAATGTGCAAACTGCACAGAGACAGTTACCCCAGGCTGGAATCAAACCGGGTCCATGGCGCTCAATGCCAAATTTTCAATCGGAGACTTGAAAGGGTTTAGAAAAGATTTACAAGGATATTGCAAGAGTTGGAGAGTTTGAGCTACAGGGAGAGGCTGAATAGGTTGGAGCATTGGCAGGTTTATAAAATCAGGAGGGGTATGTATAAGGTAAATAGACAAGGTCTTTTCCCCAGGGTAGGAGAATCCAAAACTAGGTGTCAGTGGTTAGCATTGCTGCCTCACAGCTCCAGGAATGCAGCTTCGATTCCAGCCTTGGGTGACTGTCTGTGTGGAGTTTGTATGTTCTCCCCGTGTCTGCGTGGGTTTCCTTCGGGTGCTCTGGTTTCCTCCCACAATCCAAAGATGTGCAGTTTAGGGTGGATTGCTATGCTAAATAGCCCCATACTGTCCAGGAATGTGCAGCCTAGGTGGATTAGCCATGAGAAATGCAGACAAACAGGAGGCTGGAAGAACACAGCAAGCTTGACAGCGTCAGGAGGAGGAGAAGCCGACGTTTCGGAATAGGGGATAGGGAAGGAGTTCAGAGGAGGCTGGTGGGGTGGAGGGGTAAGTTATGTGGGACAGTGATAGGTGGATGCAAGTAGGAACTTATTGTGATAAGTCAGTGGAGTGGATAGGTGGGAAGGAAGAAAGGTTAGGTCGAGGAGGCGGCTTACAGGATAGGATGGTCTTCAATCCTGTAGAGCGTCAGTGTAGACTTGCTGGGCTGAATGGAGTCACACTGAGGATTAGGAGTGAATTATTTAGGATGGAGATGAGGAGACATTTCTTCACCAAGAGAGTGGTAGCCTGTGGAATTCAATACTACAGGAAGTCGTTGATGTCAAAGCATTGAACGTATTCAAGAGGTGGCTACTTCTACCACTTAGGGTGATGGGATCAAAGGTCATGGGGAGAAAGCAGGATTAGACGATTGATTTGGACGATCATAAGTGATCATGACGAATGGCCTCCTCCTGCTGCAATCTTCAATGTTTCTATTGGCCTGCTTCCACACTGTAGGGATTCTAATGGTAAGCTGTTTAGGATTCGGAAAATGGGATTCTCTTGCTGATTATATGCATTTTCCTTGATGTTGGTAATTTTGGAACTAAGGCCATCCCCCAACACCCTCCTGAGCAGAGATGCAGGGACTAGGTCACAATTCTAATTGTGCCATCACTTCTCACCCCCAGGTTAGGCATTGCCAAGATGTTTCAATGTGTGAAAAAAACTGGTGCCACTAGGCTTTCTTCCCCCCCCCCCCCATCTCATGGACGTTATGATTGTTTTCTCTAACGCAGCCGTTGTATTCTTTATAATCTTTATCTCTGTCCTCTTCCTTATCGACCGGATGGACATAGCCACCAGGGTCAGGTCCCAGCACAGCATCCAACTGTACCACACCAACCCATAGGGCGGAACCTTTCCTCGGGTTCCACGTCCCTCCGCCCGGAAGTATTTGGGGGTCGAACAGTTTAGGAGGGGAGACGAAGGCGGCGGCGGCGGGAAGAGAGAGAGAGACATTGCCGATGTCGGAACCGAAAGGTGAAAGGCGGCCGGAGGCCCGCAGCGTGAGGGCGCTTGCGGCCTCTGTCAGTGTCTGTGCGGGGGAGGCACGGGCCGCCCCCGGACAAACAGCCGCCTCTGGTCCGTCTCCATGGAGCCGGGCGGAACCTGATTGACGGTCGCTCTAGCCCAATGGACGCGAGGTTGCGGCCGTCTTCCGGTTCGTTTGAGCCAATCAAAGGAGCAAGGAGGCTGGACATGACCACAACTTCCTTCCAGGGGCGAATTGAAATGGCTGATAGCAGAGTAGCCCACAGTCACTGGGGAGGGGGACATTAGACCCCACAGTCACTGGGGAGGGGACATTAGACCCCACAGTCACTGGGGAGGGGACATTAGACCCCACAGTCACTGGGGAGGGGACATTAGACCCCACAGTCACTGGGGAGGGGACATTAGACCCCACAGTCACTGGGGAGGGGACATTAGACCCCACAGTCACTGGGGAGGGGACATTAGACCCCACAGTCACTGGGGAGGGGACATTAGACCCCACAGTCACTGGGGAGGGGACATTAGACCCCACAGTCACTGGGGAGGGGACATTAGACCCCACAGTCACTGGGGAGGGGACATTAGACCCCACAGTCACTGGGGAGGGGACATTAGACCCCACAGTCACTGGGGAGGGGACATTAGACCCCACAGTCACTGGGGAGGGGACATTAGACCCCACAGTCACTGGGGAGGGGACATTAGACCCCACAGTCACTGGGGAGGGGACATTAGACCCCACAGTCACTGGGGAGGGGACATTAGACCCCACAGTCACTGGGGAGGGGACGTTAGACCCCACAGAAGTCAGGGGGGGGACGTTGGAGCCGATAGTCACTAGGGAGGGGACATTAGACCCCACAGTCACTGGGGAGGGGACGTTGGAGCCCATAGTTACTGGGGAGGGGATGTTGGAGGCGATAGTCACTGGGGAGGGGACATTAGACCCCACAGTCACTGGGGAGGGGACATTAGACCTCACAGTCACTGGGGAGGAGTCAGTAGGGAGGAGGCCGTGATGCATGTTGTCACAAGGAGAAGGCTGTTTACCCCAGAGCAAACAGGAGAAGAATGGATTCCACCCATTGAACCAGCTCTGTCAGTCTGAGACCACGGCTGATCTCTTGTGATAACGTCACTTTCCAACCATATCTCCATCACTCAATGACCCTACACTCTATAAACCTGTCTATTTCATTCTTGAAACTGCTCAAAGATTGAGACAAAGACATTTCTGGAGAAACTCAACAGGCCTTGAAGTGGAGAGAGAACAATGTTAATGTTTCATCTCCTCCTTCAGAACCCAATGGCTGAGCTTCCACATTCTTTAGGGGTACAGAATCCCCCCAAAAAATCACCATTGTCTCAGTGAAGAAATTCCTCTTCACCTCAGTCCTAAATGGCTTGCCCATTATCACATGCTAATGTTCCCAGGCTTTAGGTATGTCATTACCAGCCTGTCCCTGTGTAGGCTTCAACGTAGGTATCTCTTATTTTTCAGAACTCTTCAGCAATACAGATCCAGCCACTTTCGTCCCTCCTTATCAAACAATGCCGCCATCCTGTGGTTAATCTGGGAGTCCTCAGTTGTGCTGCCTCTATGGCAAGTGTATATTGCCTTAATTCAGGCAACCAAAACTGTGCACAGTACTACTGGTGAGGTCTCACCAAATCACTATACAACTGTTGCAAGGCTACTTTTACTTTTGTCCTCCAATCCCCTTGAGATGAATGCCAACAAACCATTTATCTTCCTAATAGCTTGCTGTGCCTGCATGTTAGCTTTTAGAAATTGGAGATAAATCATCCACTTCAGATCAGGATATCTGGGAAGTGTTAAGTCTTTATGCTCTCTTCTGTCTCATCATCAATGCTGTTCATCATGCTTTTCCAGCATGATGTTTAGTTTATATTTCAGATTTCCAGCATTCACAGTGTTTTTCTTTTTGTGTTAGAAGTACTTCTGTTCCATTAGTTAATTTTCCTGTCCAGCCCAGTCTCTGCCCTTGGCCACCTCTTGTTTTCCTCGTGTTAGCCAGTGTAAATTCTTCATAGATTCAATGGGCCAGATGTCTTGCTCCTGTGCTGTAATAATGCTATAATCACAACAATGAGAATATGATTTAGGAATTGGATGAGAAAATTTACAGTCTTCCTGTCTCCATATTGAGTTCCAACAATTCCAGGACGTTACCTCTGCATCAAACCTATTTTTTTTTTTACCTTTTTGTAAACTAACCTTTGGTAATGAGTCTCGTTTATCCCATTGTATATTTCCTCTGGTCTGATCTGTTCTTTCTTCAGTTGCCCCATCACCACTCAAATAACAGCCAAGTGCTGCAGATACATGAAAGATTAAATGAAAGCAGAAATTGCTGGAGAAACTCATCAGGTCTGCAGCATCTGAGGAGAGAGAAAAACAGTGTTAATGTTCTGAGTCCAATGTGATTTATTTGGAACAGTAGGACTTTTGTGGCATGGTTTTTGTTAATAAATCATATCATTTAAGGCTGAAATAGATTAGTTTTTGATCAGTAGAGGAATCCAGGGTTACGGAGAACACTCCGTAACAATACTGAATGATAGAACAGGCTTGAGGGGCCGAATGGCCTATTTCTGTTCCTATAGTTTGAAATGTTAACTATTTTGTCTCTCCACTGATCCTCTTCAGGATATCCTGCTTTTCTTACCATTTTTGAAGGTTTGGTTGGGAGGGAGGAAATTGTGTTATTTTCCAAAAGAGACAGAAGTGTCGTTTTTCACTTCAGTTCTGTGGATAGGTTGGCGAAGTTTCAGACTGTTTTACTTGGAGAAGAGAAGGCTGACAGGAGATCTGATTGAGATGTTTGAATCGTCAGGGATCTGAACAGCGTTCATAGGAAAAAACTGTTGGCTCTAATGAACGGACTGAGATGAGAGGGCAATGGTTTAAAGCCATTTGCAAAAGAAGCAAATGTGATATGAGAAAAAGCATGTTTGACCAAGTAGACAGGCTGGCTAAGAAGGCATTTAGCACACTTGCCTTCATTGCTCAGACCTTTGAGTATAGTGTGTAGGACGTCATGTTGAGATTGTCGGTGAGGCCTCCTCTGGAGTACAGTGTCCAGCTCTGGTCGCCCTGTTTTAGGAAGGATATTATTAAACTGGAGAGAGTTCAGAGAAGATTTACTAAGTGGGTGCTGGGAACGGAAGGTTTGAGTTATAAGGAGAAGTTTGATTGGCTCGAACTTCTTTCACTGGAGTTTAGAAGGTTGAGGGGTGACCTTATTGAGGGTTTTTAAATCGTGAGGGGTTTAGGGAAGGTTAATGGCTAGTGTATTTTCCCTAGAGTGGGAATTGAAGACGAGAGGGCACATTTTTAAGGTGAGAAGAGAAAGATTTAAAAATGCCATGGGGGCAACTTCTTTACACAGGGAATGGTTCATGTGTGGAAGGAACGACCAGAGGAAATGGTGGATACGCGTCCAGTTGTACGTTTAAAAGACATTTGGATAAGTACATGAATAAGAAATGTTTGGAGAGATATGAACCAGGAGCAGGCAGGAGGGACTAGTTTAGTTTGGGATTAGGTCGGCATGGACTGGTTGGATCAAAAGGTCTGTTTCCGTGCTGTAGACTGTAGGTCGAGGTATGGGATGCACTGCCTGAAAGTGTGGTGGAGACTGGTTCAATCGAGGCTTTCAGCAGGGAATTATGTAAGCTGAAAAGTAAGGAGGTTCAGGGCGAAGGTGAGCATTAAGTGAATTACTCATTTGGAAAGTCAATGCAGATGTGTTGGGCTGAATGGCCGCCTCCTGCTCTCGAACAGTTCTGTGATTCTGGACCAGTATTGTTCCAGTTGATGTGATTGTGCAAGTGAATTGAGAAATCAGGCTGTCAATTCATTTTTATTCTGAAGCTGGTGGGTATGCCTTTAACCCCTTTAATTTACCTGTGATGCAAAATACTCATCTGAAATGTGTTTCTTGTCTTTCTTTAGCCTCAGAACCGAAAACAGGCGCTGACTCTGGAAGTGAGGTACCGAAACAGTATATTAATTTATTCTGGAATGCAGCTTATGGACTCTAGAATTTTGTAATTAATCCTGATCCCTAAAATATTCATTGTATTTCAATAGATAGACGGCATAGGTTTATATATTGAAATACAATGAATATCTTAGGGGTCAGGATTAATTACAAGATGAGGAGAGAGGAGAAAGATTTAAAACAGACCTAAAGGACAACTTTTTCACACAGGGGGTGGTGTGTGTATGGAATGAGCTGCCAGTGGAAGTGGTGGAGGCTGGTACAATTATAACATTTAAAAGGCTCTGGATGTAGGTTTGCTCACTGTGCTGGAAGGTTCACTTTCAGCTGATTTGTCACCATACTCGGTAACATCTTCAGTGAACCTCCGGACGAAGCACTGCTGATGATTCCTGCTTTCTCTTTATATGTATGGGTTTCTTTGGGTTGGTTTTAAAAGGCATCTGTATAGCTACATGAATAGGAAGGGTTGAGAGGGATATGGGCCAAGTGCTGGCAAATGGAACTAGATTAATTTAGGATATCTGGTTGGCATGGATGAGTTTGACCGAAAGGTGTCTTTCCATGTTGTACAGCTCAATGATTTGAGTCATAAGTTTGTACAATCTGATGTGGTGATTTTAAAGAAATAAAACTTGTCAGTGTACTCCAGTGGTAATTCCAAATTGATACCAAGCAGGTAAAGTGAAATTAGGGCAAATTACCAAGTATAAAGCAGCACCTTAAAGGAGGAGAGCGATGGAGAACTGATGAGTGTCAGGATCCAGGCAGCTGAAGGCTCAGCCATCAATGGTGCAGCGGCTAAAATTGAGGATGCTCAAGGGGCCGGGATTAGAGGAGTGCAGAGATTCGGGACGGTTGTGGGGCTGAAGGAGGTTCCAGAGAGAGGGAAGGGGGTGAGGCTTATGGAACATTCAGCCATGATCTAACTGAATAGCAGAGCAGGCTTGTGGAGGCACACTGCCCATTCCTGCTCCTATTCCTTACTTTCTAATGTAAACGAGGCTTTCTGTAGCCACTCCATTGGTGTCGGTAGGTCAAAACCTTGGAATCCCTGGTCCACCTACAGCACACGGACTGCAGCGGTTCAAGAAGGCAGCTCACCCCCACCTTCTCAAGGGGCAACTAGGAACGGGCAATAAATGCTGGGCCCAGCCAGTGATGCCCACGTCCCACAAATGAATAAAAACACACAGCCAGAAATCTTTGGGGCATTCTTGTCCTCGTGTTCTGGCCAACGGTTATACCTCAACACCCCATCACCTTAACTAAATAGGCTATCTGGTGACTTGTGTCATGACTGACTACATTTCAAAGACACATAACAGAAATGTGCTCCATGGTGTCGTGAGGGTGTGGAATATGCTGTCTAACTGCACTTTTCTTTTACTGCACAATGTTTTGCTGCAAATGGCCCCACCAACCCCACTTTTCTGCACTCTCCTATACCCCTTCGAGACCGAATGAAAAGTCTCATCCCAGTTGGGAAGCTCCTGCAGCAGTGCAGCCCACCTTCCCAATGGCACTGAAGTTGTAGGCGAGGTTGTGTGCTTAATGTCATGCCATTGAAAGGAAGATAGATCTGTGTTAGAAACAGTAAGTACAGGTAGTTCTGCAACAACGCATCTTTTGTTAATGCAAATTGGCTGTAACATGATTGGATGAATAGTGAACACTTTCTGAAATGCAGACTTTTAAAGTCTCCTGGCAATAACACGATTATGTCACCAACGCTATTTGTATCACGTGATTTTTGTATAGCACAAGGTCACACAGGAACGCAACTTTCGGGTTCTGGAAGAAATACCTGTATGAGAGATGGGTTAGCATAGATTGTTCTAGTTAATTTACGACAGCAACTTTCAGCAGTTTTCTTTGTCTTTCAGAGCTCGGAGTCTCAAGGAGAAACGAGTGAGCCATCCCATGTTTCTGAAAGTACGTATGGTCTTTGTCAGTAGTGTCTCACTGACCTTTATTTTATTCAAATTTATCATTGTTTATTCCCCCGTTCTCTTCTTACCCTGTCTGAAGCTGTCATCTTATTTTTGGAATATGTCAATACAGCACTCAATACGAGTGAGCTGCTGTATTGAGGCGAACCACATGTTATTTCTCAGGCTGGGCCAGTCACTAACATTCTCTTCAGCTTCTGATGGCACAGGTGGTGGTGTTGTGGGGATGTCACTGGGCTAGTAACCAGGCGCTAAAGCTGTTTCAAAACCTACAAATCAGTTCTGAGGAAGGGTCCACCGGACTCAAAATGTTAACTCTGATTTCCCCATCACAGATGCTGCTAGACCTGCTGAGGTTTTCCAGCATTTTCTGTTTTTGTTCCTGATTTACAGCATCTGCAGTTCTTTTGGATTTTATTTAGATCTTTGACAAACCAGCACTGACGGAATGGGCTGAATGGCCTCTTTCAATGATTTAACCCCCCCCCCCCACTATGTCTTGGCAGAGACGCATATAATGGATTATCATTGACCATTCTGAAACGATAGTTTCTCACTTTCTTTGCCGTGAATTGCGATGATGTAACACGATTGGATGTGGACAGTGCCCCAGTGGTCACCAAGATTTGTTCACCACCTCCAAGTTAAACCCAGGAGTCGCAAGCTAAAGTCACATGAATCTTGTGAGCTGTGACTATTTAGACACAATGAAATCAATGAAATCAGTCTAGCGAGGGGGGACTGAACCTTTTGCTGCTCGTCACTTCGGGAAAAACAAGAGGCAACTCTTGAGCACAATCCTCTGCCCCAGTAGTGAGTTGACAGTCAATTTGTTTAATTATGTTTAGAATGGTGGGAGGTAGACTCATTTCATTCTTTCACGTGCTGTAGGTGATGGAGACCAGGCCAGCAATTGTTACTCCATCCCAAATTAATAATGAAATGAGTGGTTAGGCAAGGCAGTTCAGAGTGTACCACATCGCTGTGGGTCTGAAGTCTCATACATTCCAAACCTGACATGCATTTCCTTCCATAAAGGACACTTGTGAGCCAGATGGGCTTTTACAATAATCAATGATAGTTTCAATGACAGTGACCACAAAACTAGCTTTATAACTCCACATTTTATGAGCTGACTGTGACATCAGCTACTGGGGCAAAATTTGAACCCACATCCTTGTACCATTAGTTGAGGCCTCTGGATTACTCATTCAGTGACAATACCACTAAACTGCCATCTTCCTCCTCCCCTATTTACTTTGTGGTTAAGTAGGTTTGTATGAACTCTTGATTACTTGAAACAAAAGCAGAAGTTGCTGCAAAAGCTCAGTAGATCTGGCAGCATCTGTGGAGAGATATCAGAGTTAACGTTTCAGGTCAGAAACAGGAAGGATCACAGAACTGGTTCTGACGAAGGGACTCCAGACCTGAAACATTAACTCTGATTTCTTGCCACAGATGCTGCTGAGTGAAGCTTATTTAACGCCCTTTTCAAACAGCTGAGTTGAGAGGGTGGTGCTGGAAAGGCACAGCAGGTCAGGCAGCATCCGAGGAGCTGTCCCTCAGATGCTGCCTGACCTGCTGTGTTTTTCCAGCACCGCATACTCGACTCTGCTCTCCAGCATCTGCAGTCCTCACTTTCTCCTTTTCAAAGAGCTGAGCCAGGCGTGATGGGCTGAATGGCCTCCTCCTGTGCTGGAATATTCTGTAATGTCTTACTCTCTGACCTTTTCTCTGCAGTGGATTTTCTGAGGAACTTGTTGTCGCGTTCACTCGATCTGCGCGAACGTCAACCTGATAAGGTTTTGGAAGAACTTAGCATCGAAGGAATAGCAAAATACATCCTGAACAAAAAATGTAAGTTGTCAGTGAAATCGTGAGTATATTTTATGACCAGGATGTTATTTGGTTTTTGATTGTATTTCATGTTTTTTTTAAATTGGGAAAACAGCTTTTTTTTCTGCAGACTTTGCACTAATCCCCAATGTCAGTGATGAATTGGAATACTTTCAATAGCTATAACTTGCATTTGTATAGCCCTTTTAATGCAATGAACATCTCAAAACACATCGCAGGAACAATATAAAGCAAATATTGATATTGTGCCATGAAGGCAGACATTAGGACAGGTGACCAAATGCGTACCCACAGAGATTTGAAGCATCTTAAAGGAGGAGAGGGAGTTGGAGATGTTTCTGACGGGATTTTGAGAACTTGAGACGCTGGCTGCAGCACGCCTGACCACCAGTGGCACAGCGATTAATATAGAGATCACGCAAGAGCCTGGAATTGGGGAGTGCAGCAATCTTGATGGTTGTAAAGCTAGATGGGTAAGGAAGTCAAAGGCAAGGATAAGAATTTTAAAATGGAAGCCAAGTCAGACTGGGAGAAGGTAAATGCTGAGTAAAGCTGCCTCTAGTTTTCTGACGTAGTAATTAAAATCCCGGCCTTTGAGCCTCTAACTCTGGAATCGGGCCCTCTTCAAGGAGCCGATGACTATGGGGGGTGCATTTGTAATATGGCTAGGCAGTTAGCTGATCAGCCTGTAAGTCTTTCCATGTCAGGCAGTACAAGTAGGACAGTCCCCTGGTTAACTGTGTTTGATATGAAATGGTGTTCCTCAACTACATCCTCTGATGATGGGCTAGCGACTTGTTCCAAAAAACGTCTAGCTGTAGAAGCAGCTTTGTCTGCCTCGTGTGGCACAAGAAGAGAGGAAGAGAAGAAGAAAGCTCCTTCTACTTTTTTCCAGTGAGGTGCTGCTGCCTTAGTTCAGAGGAGTTACCTCTTTGGTCGCTCTGATGTTTTAAATTTCCCAAGCTCCAGCCAGCCCTCGAAGTGAAGCTTATTGTCACTGACCTCTCTTACAATGTGCATCATTTCTGCCTCTAGAGTGTGGTCAGGTACTAGCTCCCAGCTTCAGCAGCCAGTGGAGATAGCATTAGTGACATTTCCCTGGTTATCTTTTGCCTTCGTGGGATGTGGGTGCCAATGGCTAGGCCGCCATTAATTGCTCATCCCTTGTGTTATGGACAAAACCCAGTCAAAACATATTAAGAAGATAGCCTAGACCCTCACGATTTCTTATTTTAAAGGCAGATGCTAGATGTTGTGTTTTGGATGAAGTTCGATTGGTTAAACTGCCAGCTTGAAGCAAAACACACTTCATTCATACATTATTGTTAAAATACAACAAAGGGAAGAAGGAATTGGAAGAACCATTCTTGTGGAAAACTTAACAGAACAATAGATTATTTAACTACTAAACAGTAACTGCTCCAGTGCAGTAACATTCCATAAATTCCATTAACACACCCTTGGCAAACGGCAAATTCAGTAAAATAGATTATCTCCCATGTAGTTCCAGCAGCAGAATCATACAATCCCCACATTGTGGAACCAGGCCCCTCAGCCCAACAATCCACACCAATCGTCCGAAGTGTAACCCACCCAGACTCATTGCCTTACCCTACTATCCTACATTTACCCCTGAATAATGCACCTAACCTACACAAACCTGAATACTATGGTGCAATTTTGCATGACCAATCCGCCCTAACCTGCACATCTTTGAAAAAAAACATGAGAAATCTCTGACAGAGAGTAGCAGAGAGAGATGTCCTGCAGCTTCCAGGCTCTGCTTCCAGGCTCTGTTTCAAGACCTAGCAACAACAGCTACTGAAAACTCAAACTGGCTCTGTGGGAGCTTAACCACACCCATTCAGGCTGCTTCTATTGTTACAACATTTTTTTTAAAAGCCCAAGGTGCTTCAAGCTGGTAATTTTATTGGACCCACATTGACAGCTCTTGGACTCTGTCTTAAAACTGCTCATCAAAAAAAAACCATGACAAAATACACCTCTTAAAGCCAGGCCAAAAAAACACAGAATAAACTACACTCTTAAAGCCATAGTATCATCACAGTCGTTCCTCTGGAAACTGTTTGAGCTTTCTGATCCATTTCCAAGGACTTTTAAGAACCATCCTCATTGCTGTGGGTCTGGAGTTGTACGTAGGCCAGACTCTGGATAAAGATTACGGATTTCTTTCCCAAAAAGGGATTGGAGAACCGGCTGAATTTTTAATGACAATAGTTGCCTTTTATTTCAGCTTTTAATTCCAGATTTTAGTGAATTTAAGTTTCACCATTTGGCATGGGACTCGAACCTATGTTCCCCCAGAACTTTAAGCCGGGCCTTTGGATGACTGATCCAGTGACAGTACTGCCTCCCCTCGAACTATGAACTATGAACTCTCACTCTGCAGGAACTGAGTTGCAATTCCAGCCTTACCATTTCAAGTTGCACCATTTGACAGGAGGACCATTTTGTGATAACCAATCAATAGCAGGCAATACAATAACACTCATATAACTTTAACCACATATCTTTATTAATCTTTTCTTCACGTTTTAAGGGACAAAAGTGAAGGAATATTATTTTAAGTGTTGACTCTTGGTTGAACTCTAAGATTTTTATTCAATTTCCTTTCAGGTGAGAAGATTATATGCATGGTTGGAGCTGGCATATCAACATGTAAGTGTGTGGCTTTCTGTAAACCAGTCTCTCCCAAAAAGAGGCTTCGAAGATTTATTCTCTCCTAATGGGGAGAGGGAATTGAGACTGCATTTCTAGGGTTTTGTGAATTGAAAAGAAAACCATGGATTGTGGCGAGGGCAGCACCTGTTACCCATCCCTAATAGTCTGTGAGCTGAGTGGCTTGCCTCACCATTTCAGAGGGCAGTTAACTACGTCACTGTGAGCCTGGAGTCACATGTAGGCCAGACAAGGGTTTCCATAATAATCGGGTTAGGATATCTGGTTGGCATGGATGGGTTGGATCGAAGGGTCTGTTTCTGTGCTGTACATCTGAGTGTATGACCCGAAACACTAACTTTGATTTCTCTCCACAGACGCTGCCTGACCTTCTGAGCTTTTCTAGCAATTTCTGTTTTCGTTTCTGACTTACAGCATCTGCAGTTCTTTCAGGGTTATTTTCAGTCAGATGATTAGTATCAGAGGATGCACAAACAGCCAAAATCGGAGGAGTGCAGAGATCTCCCAGAGCTGGCGGAGACTACAGAGATAGGAAAAGGGTGGGCAAGACTGAGGAGGGATTTGAAAACAAGAATAAAAATCTTCAAATTGAGCTACTGCCTGACTGAGAACTAGTGTGGATGTGCCTTCACTTGCACATGTACCAGATGGTAATGGTAACAGTTCTGACGCAGAATCAAAGTTGCATTTTCACACCGGATCAGAGATTCTTCAATTTGAAGGCAGTTCAGTGTCGAGACAGCACCAACCTGCTCAAGAAAAGCGAAAGATCTGCTGATGCTGGAAGTCAGAATTCCAGTAGTTTCTGGTTTTTGGTTTTGTTTTATTTTTCTTCATGTTTTGTCTGTGTTTTCTCTTTCTCCTGTGCAGCGGCAGGGATCCCTGACTTCCGCAGCCCTGGTACCGGCCTCTATCACAACCTTCAGAAATACAACCTGCCCTATCCAGAGGCCATCTTTGAAACTGATTACTTCAAGGTGATTGTCGCTGCTTTTCCTGGATGTTAACAGTATCTGAGCGAGACAAGAAGATCACGGATGAGCTGTCGGTGCCTTACAAAAAGTGATTGGTATTATATCCTCAGTGGGGCTTAGTTAGTTCAGTTGGCTGGGCGGCTGGTTTTGTGATGCCAACTGTATGGGTTAAATTACTGCACCAGCTGATGTTACCATGACAGTCCCATCTTCTCAACCTCCTCCCTCATCTGAGGCACAGTGACCCTTGGGTTAAACTCTCGGTCGGTCGGTCTCTGTGTCTCGCTGTGTCTCCCCCGTTGATGTATGGGAAGCATTAGGATAGACTGCTATGTTTGATCACACACTCCTTAAACTCTACCTCCTTGACTAAGCTTTTGGTCACCTGACCTAATATCACTGTGTGAATTGAAGTCATGTTTCCTTGTATTTCTGCAGAAAGTGTTGCTACATTAAATCTACACAAGTTGTTTGCATTATAGTTTGGACTTCCATTGTCAGCCATTCCTCAATTGATCGCACTTTTGTCTCCAGGATCCAGGTTTGAATCACATGTTGTGTGATAGCTTGAGGACCCTGGAGCAACTTTGTGATGATGTAACGGAGCTGCTCCCCATCAGTAATTAATAGCACAGATTGGGCAGCATCAGAAAGGTAGAACAGGAACGTTAGGTGGAGTTCAGAAAATAGTCTCTTCATAATATCAGCGTCGGATTAGAACCTGGTATATCTGACTAACACCAAAGACTCTTACTGATGGCAATGTTTGCCAACATTCAAAAGAAGCCCAAGTCTGGAGTCAACTCTTGACCTTGCCTTTTATTTGGCAAGTCTGTCTTGAACCCAAACTCCTGCCTGTGGGTATCAAACCGCAAAACGAGCAATCCCGTTCCTGGGCTGGGATGGTCAAGGCTAACGTTTCAGTGCTTTACCAAGGGAGCACAACACTGTCAGAGGTACTGTCTTTCAGATAAAACTGAAGCCATGTCTGTTGGCTTGAGTGGAAGGGAAAAGACACCATGGCATTTTTGATGGAGAGTTGGGGCATTCCCCTTGGGGTCATGGCCAATATTTATCTTTCAGTCAACATCTCACAAATAGATTATCTGATCCTTATCGCATTACCATTTGTGGGAGCTTGTTCTATGTAAATTGGGCGTTGCATTTCCTGCATTACAATAGTGACTTCTAAAGTATTTCACCGACTCTGAGACTCTGATGTCGGATGATGTGAAAGCAATGCAAATTTTTTTTAAAAGCTGCTGGTATACAAAGCAATGTACTGGTGTGCCAATGAAGATACAGTATTGCATCTGTCATTCCATCCCATTATTCCTGTCACATCTTTGTCATCTAAGGAAGATGATGCTCAGGAAATTTCTGTTTTCGGGGAATGGAGGATGTATGGAGCAATTATTGTGATGTTATAGACTGGCCCTGTACTTTTGCTGCTTAGGGCAAGTTAAAGTTTCTCCATTGTAAGGAATTGAATACCCACGTGGCTGTGACTGCCAGTTGATGTCCTATGTTACTTTATTAATGTTTATGACATTGGTCTGTTACATTCCAGCAACACCCAGAACCGTTCTTTGCACTGGCGAAGGAGCTGTACCCCGGGCAGTTTAAGGTAAGGCTGTCATGTACGTAAGAATTTGCAAAATATATTTCAGTCAAACTCTCCCCTTCGAATCCACTTGAACCATTTCCAGACTAACCCAGGCTTATTCTTGCTCATTAACTGGAATAGAAATGACAAGTAGAAGTAGGCCATTTGGCCCTTTGAGTCTGTTCTGCGACTCATCCAACTCAGTAGCCTGTTCCCACATTTTCCCCCACATCTCTTTCGCCCCAAGTGCTATGTCCAACCACTCCTTGAGTTCATACAATGTTTTAGCCTCGACTGCTTTCTGTGGTAACAATTTCCACAGCTAATCACTCTGGGTGAGGAAAGGTTTCTTTATCTCAGTCCTAAATGCTTAGATTTGACCCCTCGCTCTGGTCTCCCTGGACTTGGGGACATCCTTCCTGCAACTGCTCTGTCCCATTCTCTTTGAATTTCATAGCTTTCTGTGAGATCGCCCCTGCTTCATTTTTCCAAACTGCAGTGAATATAGTCCAAACTGATTCAACCTCTCCTCATATGTCAGTCCCATCATCCCAGGAGTCAGTTGAGCAAATCTTTGTTGCACTCCCTCTATGAGGAGAACATCCTTCCTCAGATAAGGAAACCAAGGCTGCACGCAGTATTCCAGCTGTGACCTCAGCAAGGGCCTGCATAATTGCAGTAAGACATTAGTAGGGAGGTGATAGCCCCTTGTATTATCACTGGCCTGTTAATCCAGAGACCCAGATAATATTCTGGGGGTCCAGGTTCGAATCCCACCACGGCAAAGGTGGAATTTAAATTCAATAGATATCGAACACAGAGCATTACAGCGCAGTACAGGCCCTTCGGCCCTCAATGTTGCGCCGACCTGTGGAACCAACCTGAAGCCTATCCGTCACACACTATTCCATCCATGTGCTTATCCAATATCTGGATAAAGAATCTAATGACTATTATAAATCCATTGCCAATTGTGGGAAAAACCCATCTAGTTCACCAATGTCCTTTAGGGAAGGAAACTGCCATCCTTACCTGGTCTGGCCTACATGTGACTCCAGACCCATAGCAATAGGGTTGACTCTTAACTGCCCTCTGAGCAATTAGGGATGGGGCAATAAACGCCCTCACTCATCCTGTTAAAGAATAAAGAAAAGTTGCCGCTTCTATGTCTGTGAAGGTCACCATACCATTTGCTTCCTTTGCTGCCTGCTGGACCCGCAGGCTTACCTTCAGAAACCGCTGTACACCCAGGTCTGGTAACGCAGTCAGGATACTGCACTTTCACTCAGTGCTCCGTAAGCTAAGAACGTAAATCTTCAGTGTAACACAGGGGCAAACTGATCAAAGCACATTCCCCTTACGCTTTCTGTCTTCTTGAATAATGAACATATCTCTTCTGCAGCCCACCGTTTCCCATTATTTCATGCGGATGCTAAGGGACAAGGGACTGCTGTTACGATGTTACACACAGGTAGGCAGCACCACTGTCGACTATCTTATTCCTGTTTTTACCAATGGCTCACAAACTGGATGCTCTCCTAAAATAAAGCCATTGTGCGGGAGTTCTGAAATAAAAGTAGAAAGTGCACGAGTAGCTCAAGGACTGAAGTTACCAATGAAGAGGTCTATCAGACTTAAAACGTTAACTGTTTCTCTGCACGGATGCTGCCAGTCCTGCTGAGTTCCCCGGCGCTTCCTAGTTTTATTTAGATGTGAGAGTTCAAAGGGACAGGCATTCTGCGTCGACTTTCTCTCCCCCACTGGGAGTTTAGTACAGTAGCGGAGATGGAGTGTTACAGTTCACTTGGGGAGGCCATGTTGCTGTGACAGTCGGTAGGTTTTACAGGCATGTTGCAGTCTGGTGCTGTGGGCAGAGATGTTGGAGGCTCCAACTCTCTTTCCATGATACAGGAGCCTCTCCTGCTGCTCTGTGACAGAATACTGTAGTTTGCAGGTTGATCAACCTGTTTGCCCACTCTATGAACACACCTTCCTTTGCCAGCAACTCCTGGAGTGGGACTCTAATGTGGAGCTTCTGACTAAGAGGCAGGGGCACTACCCACAAGGGCCACAAGACCCAATTCAGTAACAGGGAGTCTAAGTGGAAAGCAGCAAATCGTGTGTGTTTCCCCCCCCTCCTGTTGCTTCTGAGTTGGCTGCCATCTTGTGGCCCAGCAGATAACTGATATCTTACTGCTGGCTCTAGTCCTAGCAAGTGGGTCCAAACAGATCATGAAAGTGTATTTGCCTAATTAACAGCTACTGGGGGAGACTTGTTTACCTGGCCTACAGAGCTGCTGGCAATCTGCACATGTCAGAAGCAGGCTTTGTGCAGAAGCATCCATTAAAGTGACCCCAGTGAGGGGTTGATTTCTGACTATTTATCTGACCTTGTGATATGCTAACTCCGCTTTGGGATGAAGTTAGATGGGAGCTGGTCACATTTTAACAAATATCCTGGGCAGTTTTGCTATGTGCCTTTACAATGTCATTAGACTATTTGCCCATGGGAGAGTCACATGCAAACCTCCCCACTTATCTTCATCTAACAAAACAGAAGTTGATGGGAAAGCTCAGCAGGTCTGGCAGCATCTGTGAAGAAAGATCGGAGGGACAGTGTGGATTTAATGGGCCGAATGGCCTGCTTCCATACTGTAGGGATATTATGATAATCTTTAATTTCTGGTGTTAATTAAGGGATAAAGATCGGTAGGTTCACTGGGCTAAACCCAAGAGAGTACCAAATGATTTTTGAGGCATTGACCTGAACAGGCAAACTGGGTTGGGTTTATTGTCTAATTTGGCAGTACAGCACTCCCTCAGTATTGGCCTGGCGTTTCAGTCTTGACTTTTATGCTCAAGCCCTGGAGTGGGATTTGAACCTAGAACCCAGTGAGTCAGAGGGGAGAGTGCTTCCCACTGAGCCACAGCTGACTCCAGAGCACAGGCAACTCATATCTGTGACTGTACCTTTCCCCTCTTGCCTGCTGTTTTATCACTTGAGATGTTGTCGAGTCACAGCACCTTATTGCTATTGAGGGAGTGCAGTGACTTTGAAATTGGCCTCTGTTCCAACGGTCATGACTCTTGGGTGAAAGAACACTCTTCCTGGCATCGAACCTTTGTTGTTATTTTTCTTTAATGCTCTATTTTAGAACATTGACACGCTAGAACGTGTAGTTGGACTACAGGATGAGGACTTGATAGAGGCACACGGGACATTCTACACCTCCCATTGCACTAACCGCACGTGCAATAAGCTGTATAACTTGGACTGGATGAAAAGTAAGTCTGCCTTCCAACCAGAGTATCAGCATCATTATATTGTAGCCATCATATTGGGTCAGTAAACCAGTATTCACAAACTTTTCTGACAGCACTTCCTCAGCTCGGCACTGCATTGTCAACCTGGACTAACCATTCAAATCTCCAGAGTTTTTAAAAATATTATTCCTTCACAGGATGTGTTGGCTGGGACATTTGTTCTTGATCAGAGTGGTGCTGGAATAGCACAGCAAGTCAGGCAGCATCCAAGGAACAGGAAAATCGACGTTTCGGGCAAAAGCCCTTCATCAGGAATAGGGCTATTCCTGATGAAGGGCTTTTGCCCGAAACATGATTTTCCTGCTCCTCGGATGCTGCCTGACCTGCTGTGCTTTTCCAGCACCACTTTGATATAAACTCTGGTTTCCAGCATCTGCAGTCCCGCATCTGCAGTCCTCACTTTTGCCCATTTGTTGTTCTACGCTGGTGGGGTTTGTAGGAAGTAAGAACACCTTTCCCCACTTTGAGCCTCCTGTGCTCTTTTATAAGATCATGGCTGAGCTGTCTCCACTTTCCAGCCTGTCCCCAATACCCTGGCCTATCGAGAATCTAGTCCCCTTGAGAAAGTGGCGGTAAGCCGCCTCCTTGAACCGTTGCAGTCTGTGTGGTGTAGAGACACCCACAGTGCTCTTTGGAAAGGAGTTCCGGGATTCTGACCCAGCGACACTGAAGGAACGGTGATACATTTCCAAGTCAGGCTGGTGAGTGAGTTGGAAGGGACTTTGCAGGGGGTGGTGTTCCCATGTACCTGCTGCATTTATCCTTCTAGCTGGTAGAGGCCACTGGTTTGGAAGGTGCTGATAAAGCAGCCTTGGCAAATTCCTGCACTGCATCTGGTGTCACCACGTGGGTGGGTGTTGCAGGGATTGAATGTTGACGCTGGTGGGATTGGTTACCAGTCAAGCAGGCTGCTTTGTGCTGAATGCTGTCCCATCCAGGCAGTAGAGGAGTAGTCCGAGCCTACAAGCTTCTCACTGCATTTGGACAGGTACGTGAATAGGAAAGAGTTGAGAGTGTGATGCTGGAAAAGCACAGCAGCTCAGGCAGCATCCGAGGAGCAGCAGAATTGACGTTTCGGGCAAAAGCCCCTCATCATCCGGAAGGAATAAGAAAGGTTTAGAGGAATATGGGCCAGATGCAAAGAAATTGGGTTAGTTTAGATTGGGAAACCTGGTCGGCATGGAGAAGTTGGGCTGAAGGGTCTGTTTCTGTGCTGTCTGACTCTGACTCTAAACTGGGCAAAGTCAGAAGTCACGCAATACCAGGTTATGGTCCAACAGGTTTATTTGAAATCATGAGCTTTTGAAGCAGTGCTTTGAAGCTTTGTGATTTTAAATAAACCCATTGGACTATAACCTGGTGTCAGAGACTTCTAACCTTGTCCACCCCAGTCGAACACCAGCATCTCCACATCAGGTCTACCTTCTAATTGGGGAGTGAGAGAGTGACTGTTACTGGTTTTTCCGAGCTGTTTGTAGAGGCAGCTTAGTACTATATCTAAAATAGTTAAACTTTTCAGTGAATCCTCAGCAAAACAGTCGTCAGGACTTGAAGCTTTCCTTATCTTGATTTTACTTCACAGATCAACCCTCACCATCAGTTGTAAGACTGAGACCGCAATGTTTGGGTGACTTGGTTATTTCTTAGGCCCTGTGCAATGATGAGCATAGTATTCACATCACAAGACACACCGCTGTGCAGTGTTGACTGTTGCACTGTTACAGTGATAGTTGTTGCCAGACTTGAGCTTTTCCAGCATTTTCTGTTTTAGTTACTGTGCAGTGTTAACTTTGAGCTCGCCTGAGTCGGCAGCTGACGGGACAAAACCACTTCCCAGCAATAGGTGGCGCTGCCATTAAAGAAAGTGATCTATTTAAGCCTCCCTTTTTCTGCTCTGTTCCCCTTCTCACATACAAAACTTGTTTTCACAGACCTGTCACTTGCCTTAATACGAACACAAAGGTACCTGGTTTTAATTGTATGTTGGTCTCTATTTTCATGGCTGCACATTACAATAACTAGCCTTTTGTACCATAATGATTACACTGTGTTTCATTGACTCTCAGGCACTTTCACACATCCAGCAGTCATGACAGGTGCTCTATGAATGCAAGTATTTTTTAACTCGGTTGTGACTTCAGGACGCCCCAAGGGTTTGAACGATTTAATGTCTCTTCTGTAAGAAGGCATCTCCAACATTGCGGCAATCCCTCAGTCTTGACCCTCTGATGATTCAGCACTCCCTCAGCACTGACTCTGCGACAGTGTGGCACTCCCTCACCACTGACCCTCCGACAGTGCGGTGCTCCCTCAGTCTTCACACTGACAGTGCCCGCTCACTCAGTGCTGACCCACTGACAGTGTGGCACTCCATCAGCACTGACCCTCTGACAGTGCGGCACTCCTTCAACGGTGACCCTTTGACAGTGCGGTACTCCTTCAGTGCTGACCACCTAACAATGCGGTACCACCTCAGAACTGACCCTCTAACAGTACAGCAGTCCCTCAGCACTGACCCTCTGAAAGTGCCCACTCCTCGGCGCTGACCCTCCGACAGTGCGGCGCTCCCTCGGCGCTGACCCTCCGACAGTGCGGCGCTCCTTCGGCGCTGACCCTCCGACAGTGCGGCGCTCCCTCGGCGCTGGCCATAAAATGCACAATGCTACCCCAGTCCTTGCATTTATATAGCACCTTATTGCCACTGAAGCAGATAAGGTAGTGAAAATAAAAGATCCCATGGTGCTGCTTCAATGAGAAGTAGGATACGTTTCCCCGTTTACCTGGTTTTTAAAAATTCTTCCATGGTGCATGGGCCTTATTAGCAAGGCCAGCATTTATTAGCCCTGGACAGGGTGGTCTGCTCAGAGGGCTGTTAAAAGTTAAACACATCGTGAGAATGTGGAATCACATGTAGGGACATCCTGACTAAGTGAGGATGACAGATTTCCTTTGAACCGCTGATTGGTTTTAATGGCCACCAGTGGTCACCTCTTGATTTATCAACTGAATTTAGAGTGAACCAGATGCTGTGGAGGGATTTGAACCCATGAGCCCCGAGAATCGACACAAGCCCCTGGATTGCTACTCTAATGACATTACCGCTGAGCTGCCATCTCCAGACAAATTACCTTTTTTTCTTAGTTCCCTCTACTACTGTTGTCTGGCGCAGTAGTCTGTGATGTTTGATTGCAGCTTTATGATGTGCATTCAGTTGTTAATCTAATATCTCCCTCTTTTTTTTTTTTGTTTTGCTTAATCTGTCAAACAGCACAGATCTTCACAAAGCCACTGCCAAAATGCGAAGAGTGCAATTCTGTCGTGAAACCTGGTGAGTAAAATCGAACAAGGTGGAAGATGCTCTTGGTCAAATCTAAGCTCGCCACATCCGAACGTAGATGGTGGTGTTAACGGGCTGCTATATTCAGTGTGTTTCTTGGAAGAGGAGGAGACTGTTGAGTCCCTTGACTCAGCACTGTCATTCAAATACATTTTGACTATGGAGGGAAACGGGGATTCAACCAGAGTTCCTGATACTGAATCACAATCCAAACTGGGAATCTGAACCCATGCACGAGGGTGGAATCCTACAGTGATGCAATATCCTCCACAGTCACTGCCTCTGGGCATCCTTGGTTTCGATATGAATAGAGACCATCTGGACAAGATACCAGTAGGTTACAGGTGCTGACGAAACACTGTCTTGTGCAAAAATCCTGCTCTGCATGAAGGAGAGGGATTATCGATGGGAAGATGAATATTAATACCATGTTGATATCATCTTATGGGCAAACTAATCGGTTCTGGGAGACGATACCAAACTATTTTTCCACAGTCTCATTTCCACTCTCATGGAGTTAGTTTCTGTCTCTCCTCTTCAGAATCTGGAACACATGGCACAGTTCCCAAAAAAAGTCATACCACGTTTGAAACATTAATGTTGTTTCTCGCTCCTTGGATGCTGCCAGAGCTGCTGAGTTTCTCCAGCACGCTCAGTTTTTACACATTCTGGGTCATTCCGCAGGGTATAAAGGGTGATTTATCGTCTGTGTCGTCTCAGGAAAATTGGTGTGCGCAAATAATGTTTCTCATTTCTACCACCCCATTCCTTGTCTCCCGTAGCCCAACAGAGACTCGTCATTGTCTCATCAAACTGGCTGTGAGAAACATGACATTAAAGTATGCCTCTGATTTTGGGAAAGGATCCTATTGTGTACTGAGTTTAATCCTTATTTCATTCCTCTAAATAGATATCGTGTTCTTTGGCGACAGTCTCCCCCAACGATTCTTTGCGACTATAGAGTCCGTAAGTACAGATGCCGATGGCATAATTGGTCCTGACAGTGTGTGGTTTTTAAAAAAAAAAAGTTAGAGTAGCAAATGCTGAGGCCACCGTGCTGCAGTCCGTTTGGTGTAGGCATGCCCACAGTGCTGTTAGCGAGGCAGTTCCAGGATTTTGACCCAGTAATGCTGAAATTTCCAAGTCAGAATGGTGAGGGAACTTGGGGCAGTGGTGTTCCCAACTATCTGCTCCTGTTGTCCGTTTTTTAGATGGTGGTGGTCATGGGTTTGAAATGTGCTGTAGAAGGTCTCTGGTGAGTTGCTGCAATGCATCTTGTGGTTGGCTCTTGCTGCTGCAAGCGTTGATGGTGGAGGCTGTGAACGTGTGTCAGTCAAGTGGCACTTTGACCTTCTTGAGTGTTGTTAGGGCTGCATTCATCCAGGCAGGTGGGGAGTGTTCTATCACACTCCCGACTTGTGTCTTGTAGATGCTGGATAGGTTTTTGGGAGTCAGGAGGTGTATTACTCGCTACAGGATTCCCAGCCTCTGACCTGCTCTTGCAACCATTGTCCGGTTCAGTTTCTGGTCAATGGTAAACACCCAGAATGGTGAAAGTGGGGGATTCAGCAATGATAATGCCATTGACTGTCAAACAAAAGGGTAATGGTTAGATTCTTTGTTGTTGGGAGTCTTGCTGTGTTTGGACATGGACGACAAAGGAGTCTCGATGGTGCTGAATATTGTGAAACCATCAGTGAACAGCCCCTATTCTGACCTTACGATGGAGAGCACCGTGATGGAGCAGCTGAAGATGATTGGGCCTAGAACACTACCATGCAGAAAGGGGTGCTTATGGCACAGTGTTAGTGTCCCTACCTCTGGACCAGGTGGCTTGGTTCAAGTCCCATAAGTGTATTACAACAACAGTGAGCAGATTAGTTAGGAAGGTATGTACCTGCAGAGATATCCTGGAGCTGAGCTGGCTGACCTCCAGCAATGACAACCGTCCAGCTTTGTGCTGAACCCGTGGAGAGTTTTACCCCGAATTCCCATCGATTTGAAGAGGTCCTTGATGCCACACCCAGTCAAATGTGACCTTGATGTTGAGGGCAGACCCTCCGACCTCGATTGTGAGCAGGAAATCTGCAGTCCTTCCAATCGGAAAAAACAGCAGATTTCTCACCAAAGTGGCCGGAACTACAGAAAAAAAAAAGAGGAGTGAGGATCCATTGAGTTACAGTAATTCAAGTTCTGATGAAGAATGAGCAATGTTTCAAAACTTGCCCAGCAAGTTCCCTTGAAATGATTCGACACAGGAAGCAGCCAGTAAATGATGCACGATTAGCGGTGAGTTTTAAGACATGTTTGAGGTCACTTTGTGTTCGTATGAGGTTGAAAGGTCTATTATTAGTTCTTCAAAAAATCTGTTGCAACATCATCTCCTGGTCTATTGTAAGGGCGTATTGGACTTTGTTACAGGAAAACATGACAATTATCTTAAATTACTTTTCTCTGCCTGTTAGATTAGATTACCTACAGCGTGGAAACAGGACCTTCAGCCCAACCAGTCCACACCGACCCTCTAGAGAGTAACCCACCCAGACCCATTCCCCTACATTTACCCCTGACTAATGCACCTAACACTATGGGCAATTTAGAATGGCCAATTCACCTGACCTGCACATCTTTGTGAGTGTGGGAGGAAACCGGAGCACCCGGAGGAAACCCACGCAGACACTAGGAGAATGTGCAAACTCCACACAGACAGTCGCCTGAGGCTAGAATCTAACCTAGGACCCTGGTGCTGTGAGGCAACAGTGCTAACCACTGAACTACCGTGCTGCCTATTTATATTATTCTGTTCATTCATTCACGCCATGTGGGTGTCACTGACTAGGCCACCATTTATTGCCAATCCCTAATCGTCCTTGAGAAATGAGTTGCCTCCTTGAAAGTCCACCTAATGTGGGAACATCCACAGAGCTCTCGGATAGAATAAATGCCTTCAGAATGTTGAACATATCCATTAACTCTTCCAGTAAACCTATCTGCATTAAAGAGGACTGATTGTGGATAGATTCTGTTGTGTTCATTCCAAACTCTACTTCCTGTCACCAAGTCCCATTTACCCTAGAGCCTCATGCTTGCTAACCTACTGGGTTTCTCATTAAGCAAGACCTCGGTTTTTAAATTCTTCTATGGGCTGTCACTCCACCCAAATCCCTGTGACCTCTTCCACCCATCCCTCCAGGATTTCTGCACTCCCCTTGAGGACTCTGTGAGCCCTTGTCTAATTATCAGTCCCACCCCAGACTGCCTTTCGCCTGAAGTTCACACGAAGCATCTCCAGGAGGATCGGCCTGGAGTGTCCAGGAATTAAAGGTCAATTTCGAGGACACTGTTGGGTGCGAACCTGGAGGAAATCCAAAGCATTGTGGGAAAAACTTTGGCTGTTCCCCTCGAGCATTTCTCTTCACCAGGATTAAGATGGCTGTGGGATGTTTGGGTAATGGGTGGGGGTGCAACATATATGATGAAGTTAAAAATCTCAGAACACCAGGTTACAGTCCAACAGGTTTATTTGGAAGCGCTGCTCCTTCATCAGCTGGTTATGGTGTATAATATTGTAAGACAAAGAATTTATAGCAAAAGATTACAGTGTCATACAGTGATATATTGAACAAACCTGGATTGTTAAGTCTTTCATCTTTTAGAATGCAGGTTTTGGTTCATTAATATGTAAATCCCAGAACTACTTATAAGTCACCTCCACAACATGTACGATGAAACCTCCAGGAATAGATTTAATCCCAGTTGGCACCCCTGTTGATTACAGCTTGCTACCCAAACTCCTGCTTTAATTAAAGCTTTCAAGTGGCGGCCTTGAGGAAAGATCGTCAAAGCCGTGTGCTTTACCCAGAGTATGTTTCATCGTGGCGGGTGAATATTAGTGAAACATTCTGTGGTTACTCGTTTCCAGGATGTCCAACATGGGAACTCCACTCACTCACTTCCCACTAACCAATGATCACCACAATGCCACCACATTTAAACACCAGCTCCTGATCCTTGCATTCAACATACAAGTGTATTTTTAACTTCACAAGGCAATTGCCTGTTTTGAGTGTGCAACTACATTGACAAGCAAGAATTAGGCGCGTTGTTTATGAACATGTACTCTTCCACTTCTGTTTTAATGAGCACTTTTGTTTTCTGTTCAGGATTTTCCAAAGTGCGACCTCCTCATCATCATGGGCACCTCCCTGCAGGTGCAACCATTTGCGTCTCTTGCCAGCAGGTCTGTGTGGGTTTTTCCAGGTTCCGGAGGAGAGGCAGTGGAGGTGGGATGGGGGGGCGTGGGGCGGAGCGGGGCATTTGAGGGGTGATAGTGGTGGAGGAAAATGCTGTAAGTAACAGGTTTAAAACTAAGAAACATGCTGCAGAGAAATCTGTAGCACTGATGGGTGACAATGTGCTTTAAAAGTTATGGAAGCGTGAGGTTAGATCCAGATTATCCATGGTTTGATTGAATGGTAGTGAAGGGCTGAATGGCCTCCTCCTGTAGTGAAAACCCAGCATCTAACTCACTGCCCATAGCTGTTTTGATGAAAGATTTCTATTTCAAATGTTGCCCGAGAGTCAGAGAGGTGTACAGCACAGAAACAGACCCTGTGGTCCAATTTGTCCACACCGACCAGATATCCGAAATTAATCTAGTCCCATTTGTCAGCACCTGGTCTATATCCCTCTAGACCCTTCTTATCCATGTACCCATCCAGATGCCTCTTAAATGTTGTAATTGTACCAGCCTCCACCACTTCCCCTGGCAGCTCATTCCAAAGATGCACCACCCTTGCCCCTTGGATCCCTTTCAATTCTTTCCCTTCTCACCTTAAACCAGTGTTCTCTAGTTTTGGGCCCCACTACCACAGGAAAAGACCTTGTCTATTCCCCCTATCCATGCCCCTCATGATTTTGTAAATCCCGATCATCCCTCCACCTGTGAACACTCCAGAGAAAATAGCCCGCCTTTTCAGCCACTCTCTATAGCTCAAACCCCAATAATGTTCTTGTAGATCTTTTCTGAACCTTTTCAAGTTTCACAACACCTTTCCTATAGCAGGGAGACCAGAATTGGATGCAGTATTTCAAAAGTGGCCTAACCACTGTCCTGTACAGCTGCAACATGACATCCCAACTCCTGTACTCAATACTCTGACTGATAAAGGAAAGAGTCTCAAACACTGCCATCATGAGCTGTGAGGTCTATTTTGGACACTGGTGATTCTGCATTTTCAAGTTTCCCCATTGCTCACACTTTATAATCCTGTGGTTTTAAACAGAGCCCTGGCGCTGAACGTAGTTCTTAATCCATAATGTAACATCATGTAGTGTAAAAACAAATCGCTGCCAGGTCACAATCCTGGGGCTGGTCCACTTAAACAGCACGATGGGAGCATCTTCACACAGGGGATGGCGACATAACGGGACCATCGGTGGTTTTTAGTAATTCAGAGCCCCAGGTTAATAACTCTGGCTGTGGGTTCAAATCCCATTGTGGCCTAGCGAACAATGGAATGAATTGAAAGCCAGTCTAGATTTAGAACCGAGGAGTCTTGTGGCACAGTGATAGTGTCCTAATGAGCTTGATGGCCTGGGTTCAAGTCCCACCTGCTCCAGAGGTATGCAGTAACATTTCTGAACAGGTATCCTTACCCAGTCATTAGATTCTAGATCAGCGTGGGGTAGGTCATGTGCAAGGGTGAAATGCAGCCCCAACCAATCCAGGAGCAGCACTGACGTCTGTCCTTAGCCCTGCTCCATACTCTCAACATTGTGTTTGGCTCTGAACTGTCCCTCTGATAAACACTTAGCTCTGCAAACTCTGCAGAAAAGCCAAGCCAGATCAATTGTAGCAGGGCCAAAGAGGTACCTCGCCAACACTTTCCCAGTGGCATTCTGGGATAAAAACAGAACATGCTGGAGAAACTCAGCAGGTCTGGCAGCATCAGTGGAGAGAAAACAGAGTTAACATTCTAAGTCTGCTATGATTCTTTTTACAAGTCTGATATGACTCATCCTCTGCAGAGGCACCTTCCCCTCCCACTGCAGGAATTGTGAAACCTGCGCCAACACCTCCCCCCTCACCTCCATCCAAAGCACCAAAGGAGCCTTCCACATTCATCAAAGTTTCACCTGCACTTCCACACATCATTTATTGTATCCATTACTCTCAATGCAGTCTCCTCTACATTGGGGAGACAGGACGCCTTCTTGCAGTGCGCTTCAGAGAACATCTCTGGGACACCCGCACCAACCCATCCCACCATCCCGCGGCTGAACATTTCCACTTCCCCTCCCACTCTGCTGCGGACATGCAGGTCCTGGGCCGCCTCCATCGCCACTCCCTCACCACCCGACGCCTGGAGGAAGAATACCTTATCTTCCATTTCGGGACCCTCCAACCCCAGGGCGTCAATAATGACTTCACCAGTTTCTTCATTTCCACTGCCCCTCCTTACCCCAGTTCTAACCTTCCAGCTCAGCACCACCCTCATGACCCTGTCCCACCTGTCAATCTTCCTTCCCACCTATCCACTCCACCCTCCTCTCTGACCTATCGCCTTTACCCCCACCTCATCTACCTATTGCACTCTCAGCTACCTTCCCCCAAGCCCCACCCCTCTCCCATTTACCTTTCCACCCCCAAGGCTCCCAGCCTCATTCCTGATGAAGGGCTTCAGCCCGAAACATTGATTCTCCTGCTCCTCGGATGCTGCCTGACCTGCTGTGCTTTTCCGGCACCACTCTAAGCTTCAATCTGAAGAAGTCATACTGTGCTCAAAACATTATCTCTGTTTCTGTCTCAGTAGATGTTGCCTGACCTGCTGAATTTCTCCAGCGCTTTTGTTTTTCAGATTTCCAGCATCTGCAGTAATTTGCTTTGACTTGAGGCATTTATGGACAGATAGTGATGCCCACATTAAATTTTAAAGAGTTAAAAACACAGACTGTAGCATGAAACCCATAAGAAAGTGGCCACTTAATACAACCTAACGTTGACCTTGACTCCATTTTCCTGCATGTATCACATAATTATTGACCCTTTTGTTAGCCAAAGGTCTATCTGACTCAGCAATTGCACCGCGATGGATGGTGGATATTTAAACTGAAATAAATAAATAGTCTAGAATATAAGGTTAGATGTGGTGATGCTGACCATGAAACTATCACTGCTTGTTGTAAAGGTCTGACTTTGTTCACTAATGTCCTTTGGGGAAGAGTCCTTTTACCTCTTGTCGTAAAGGCTGATTTGTTTCACCTTCTGGGTGGCTGTATTTATAACGCCATGTTCTTTTGATCAACCTGTCCAGCTACCCTAAGCGCTTATGCTAATGAGAGGAGTTAGTGGCATATTCATAATATCACTGGGCCAGTAATCCAAGTGTATGTTCTGGGGAGCTAGTGCACTTTCAGTTCAATTAGTAACCACAGAATGATAAAGCCAGTCTCTGTGATGGTGACCACGCCAACTATCCCTAGTTATTATAAAAACCCTTCTGGTTTACTCATGTCCTTTCGGAAGGAAACCTGCCATCCTTACCTGGTCTGGCCTACGTGTGACTTCAGACCCTCGACAATCTGGTTGACTCTCAACTGCCCTCTGAAATAGCCGAGCAGGGCACTCCGTTTAAGAGCAGATAGAGACATGTGCTGGCCTCGCCAATGATGCCCATGTCCCATGAAAGAATTTTCTTTTAAATTCTCAGGAAATGCTGGAGAAACTCAGCAGGTCTGGCAGCAGCCCAGGAGAGAAACAGAGTTAAATCCGGTGTGACTCTCCTGAAGAGAGCAGACATAGAACAACACAGTGCAGAACAGGCCCTTCGGCCCTCTATGTTGTGCTGACTCGTGAACTATTCTCAGCTCGTCCTCCTACACTATCCCAACATCATCCATGTGTTTATCTAAGGATTGTTGAAATCTCCCTAATGTGGCAGAGTTAACTACATTGGCAGGTAGGGCAACCCACACCCTTACCACTGTCTAAGTAAAGAACCTGCCTCTGACATTTGTCTTAAATCTATCACCCCTCAATTTGTAGTTTGCCCCCTTGTACAAGCTCACGTCATCATCCTAGGAAAAAGACATTCACTGTCCACCCTATCTAATCCTCTGATCATTTTGATTGTCTCTATCAAATCCCCTCTTAGTCGCCTTCTTTCCAATGAGAACAGACCCAAGTCTCTCAGCCTTTCCTCATAAGACCTTCCCTTCACATCAGACTACATCCTCGTAAATCTCCTCTGCACCTTTTCCACTTCCTGAAATATAGCAATCACAAGTGTACACAATATTCCAAGTGTGGTCGCACTAGCGTTTTGTATAATATTGCGGCTCCGGAACTCAATCCCTCTACAAATGAAACCTAACACACCATATGCCTTCTTAACATCACTATCAACCTGGGTGACAACTTTCACGGATCTACGTATGGACTCCAAGATCCCTCTGCATATCCACACTAGCAAGAATCTTTCCAGTACTCTGCCTTCCTGTTATTCTTCCCAAAGTGCATCACCTCACATTTAGCTGCATTGAACTCCATTTGCCACCTCTCAGCCCAATTCTGCAGTTTATCTAAGTCCTCCTGCAATCTGTAACATTCTTCCAAACTGTCCACTACTCCACCGACTTTAGTGTCATCTGCAAATTTACTAATCCATCCACCTATGCCTGCGTTAAAGTCGTTTATAAAAATGATAAACAGTGGTGGTCCCAAAATAGATCCTTGTGCCACACCACTAGTAACTGGACCTGCCGTGTTTCTCCAGCATTTTCTGAGCTATGCTTGTCCATTAAACAAAGACACTGAAACTGTACACCGCCTTCTTAAAAGAGTGGCTGGTGATGGGGAAGTCAGTGCTGGCATTCCAGGGGTCCTTGTGGTTCACTAATGGTGTCCAGGTTGAAATCTCATTCCAATTCTGAACAGATTGATCATAAAGGTATAAATGCTGATATTTCTGGTGATGCCCACAAACACTGATGGATGTTTTTAAAAGCCAGCACCACCCAGCCTGAGGTGAGCCATTACTGAGAATGAGGAGTCTGGCTCCGTAAGATTCCGCAAGCTTCAACTGAAGCTTCTCTCATGGTATTTGATCAGAGAGTTCTCGAAGATATGCACTGCTTCCCACAGAGATGACTTAATCGCTTGAAATAGATCTGATTGGAGAGTGTATTGCTGCTGCTGCTAGTGACACTACAGGATGTTGGGATGTTATAAGCGTGCTGTGGTTCACCAGGGTATTGTGCTAATGATGTTCTCTTCCTCTCTCACTCAGGGTGTCTGACACAACACCCAGGCTTCTCATTAACAAGGAAGTCAGTCAACAGGTGGGTACCAGGACTAAAAACGCTCCAGCGGAGCCATTTTCCAACTTCACTCACTAACCTTGTATTAACTCTATCCTAGCACCAATCACATACTGAAAACTTAAAAGTGTACAGTAATATAGTGGCTAGAGAGACAGAGAGATTTTGCACTTATATCGCACATTTCATAACCTCAGAGTACAGCAAAGTGTTTCACAGCCTAGTTTTGAACTGTTGCATGTTGGGAAATGGCACCACTGGTTTGTGCACAGTAAGGTCCCAAGAATATCAATGCTGCAATGATTAGATAAGTCTATGTCTAACTATTGGACCACGACACTCTGGCCATCTGCCCTGTGTTCCTTTGAACAATGCTCCTGGGATCTTTAGGAGCTGCCTAAAAGACCGAATAGGACCTCAGGTTAGCATTCTGTCCACAGGTACAGTACAGTGCTCCCTCCCTGCTTGCCTGGAGCTGTGTCTA